>NC_142493.1:3270788-3574895 GCF_965113065.1 Corylus avellana | reverse complement strand
GGCAATGAATGACGATAACAATGTGATAGTAGTAATAATATTATTATTATACAAAATAAGTAATGCTATAAGTCTTTTTTGTGTCTTTCTTGAGTCCTTCCAATAATGATGTGACTATTAAAATTACCATTGAACTTGTGATTGATCATTATTGAATTTTGATCAAATGATGACGATAACAATGTGATAGTAGTAATAATATTATTATTATACAAAATAAGTAATGCTACAAGTCCCTCTTGTGTCTCTCTTGAGTCATTTCAATAATGATGTGACTATTAAAATCACCATTGAGCTTGTGATTGATCATTATTGGATTTTGATCAAATGATGATTTTAATAGTCACATCATCTTGGAGTGACTCAAAATGATACTTGAGAGAATTCTAGAATTACTCATACAAAATATTTGTGAGCATTTTGTGTATTAGGTTGTTTATTAACAAATATTATCTAAATTCCTTGATTTAGGGAATACAAATTAGTATTTAATAGTTATCACTAAGGATTTATATCCTTAACTCCACATAAAATGATAATCATTTTTATAAAATATTAACTATCACATTAAGAAAATTGTAGTAAAAAATTAGGAGTGAAAACCCGTTCCCAGTTATTGGCCAAAACTGGAAACCGGAATCGGGGTATCCGGTTTTTGACTTTTGAAAACCGGAACCGGAACCGGTTATACAATAACCGGCCGGTTCCGGTTGGTACCTGGTTATCCAAATCGGGTAATCGGTTTTTTTAAATTTTTTTGCATTTTTGATTTATTTTAGGTATTGGGCCTAATTTTTTGGCTTAATTTTGTTTTGTGCCCCATTTTTTTTTTTTTTTTTTTTTAAAAAAAAACAATTCGAAAATATTGAAGAGATTTACGATTTTTGTGAACCATAGAGTAAACAAATAATAATAAATATACTAAATTATATATATATATATATATATATATATATATATGAATTAAAAATGTATTATTATTATTATTATATATCCCTGGTTATAATTGGGTATTTAAAAACCCCAAAACCGGTAATAGGAACTGGGCACCCCAGTTACCGGTTTTTCTCAACCGGTTTCCCAGTTTTTCGATCTACTCGTTCCTTGGTTTCCCGGTTCCTGTCCCCATTCTCCCCTTTTTTTTACACCCCTAATAAAAATTATGGTACCTCAAGTATTTTTTTACGTCAAAAATAACATTTCAATGAGTTTGGTTTAACCTATTTTGCTCCTCCAATCCAAGAAAGGAAAATAAACATAACATTGCACGGAGTTCACTTTTAATTTTAAATTTAATACAAATAAAAATTTACATTTCATAAAACGGAATTTAGCAACTCAAATTTTGTATCTCTTATTATTAAAACCAAACCCATTAGTAAAATGAGAAAAAAAAAAAATGAAACCGGTTTGTATGATCAAGTTCAGGTGGGCAACTCCAACCCCTTCATTCACTTTCCCATTATTTGTATATTCGTTTCTTTCTATTTGGTTTCTTGTTGTTTCCCGTCAATTTGGTTCTGGTTTCGGCATTAACACAAGCACCCACCATACTGTCTCATGTTGCTACATTTCATTGTTGTTACCCTAATAGCTTTCTCGTTGTGGCTCTCAAACTGATTGTAAAGCGCTTTCCTTGCTTTCAAGAGCAAGTATGAGGTGTTTTCAGAAAACCCACCTTACAGCTCCAAGTGTTGGAGCGTGTGTGCGCTTCTGCTGGGTTCTTTAATTTGTTAAAACCCGGAAAAACTTCCTTGTAGAGGCTGTCAATCTGATTTTAGAAAAAAAAAAAACAGTTTTCTTAGTATCAACGACAAAGGTTGTATTTAGTTTCAGCTTTTGAGAGTAAAAAAGCACTTTGGAAAAGCGTATTAAGAAGCTCTAAGTGTTTAAATTTATTCGTTTTTTAGGGAAATGCTAAGTGAGAATGAGTGCAAGTAGTTTAGTAGCAGAGGCGGTGTGGAAGGACATCGAATCTACTCGTGCAGGTCGGTTCTTTTTTGTTTCATTGTTTGCTTTTCTACTTTGAAACCGATATCGACTAATTTTTTAGTACAAGTTAATGACTTTTCACTTGATTGTTTTTGGGATTATTTATGCTGCAATTTGATAATGAGGAATGAATTGAAATGGGACAGTGACAGATGATCAGCTCTCCATGTTAGTTTATCTAACCCATTTTGAATGTGTCTTGGATAATATTAGCACTGACTTGTAATGGGGTTGAATTATTGACTTCTGTTTTGTTCCCTTTTTTGTTATAAATCCAGCTTGCATTTCTTGTTTGGTAAAAACTTTGAGCGAGCCACTAGAATAGTGGATCAAAGAGGCATCAAGAGGATTTCTGGTGAGCTTAGTGGGCGTTTCGTCTTTCAGGTAAAGTTTATTCTTTACTTGAATCCATGTTTTGTTACCTGGTGGATATACATGGTTCTGGAATAGCCAACTAGATCTCTGATACAAAAGATTTGGACAGGGGACATGAAGCTGGGTTGAGTTAAATTTAGTTTGTAGATATCTTTGTAGTATATTTGGAATTGTAACTAATATTGGGGAAAATTAAGTCCAAAGTTTGAAATTTTTTTTCTATTGTCTTGATGTATTTATTGATTTGGGTGGAATATGAAGGAACAAATTAGAAATTTAGTTGGCATCAGCCAAATAGTAAGAAATTTGAAGAATCTGGGCTAGCAAAAAGTTGCTAATTTGGTAATTCAACCCAAGATGGATTGGGTGAAGAAGCCTTTTAATTTGGATAGTGTAGTTAGAGATTTATTTGAGGAAGAGAAAAACTAAAACTGAGCTCCCTCTTATCTGGTCTGCTTAGGTTGTGGGAGAATCACGGAGGAAGGAGGAATATTTCTGCTTTGCTGAAAACTATTGTGCGTGTTACTCATTCTTCTATGACATTGTAAATAGAGGAGAACAACTTTGTGTGAGATCTCATTCTTGCTTATACATATAATTCTTTTCTACATTTTCTTTTGTAATAAGTTTCCTGTATTCAAGCCCCCTCTTCTTTTTGTCTCTCTCTTCAAGTGTAAGCATCAGTTAGCTGCGAGGCTAGCTTCATCATTGGGAGCTTGCGTTGAAGTTAAGGTGTCTGATGAGCAACTAGCGCTATTGCTGTCAAAACTCTGACATCTCTCAGTAGAAGCCAAATTTTGCATTTGGTGTTGAAGTAGTGCGTGAGCAAAGTACAAGTTGATGTGTTTACAATGTATAGCCAGGTACAGTTAAAGAGGTAGTGCATAACCAAATTACAGTTGAATGTGTTCATTAATTTAATCATTTACATGTTTTTCACTTTGTGAGGAGCTGCTTCTGAAATATGAAATTTGGTACCCATAGGCTTGGAAATTATATAACAAATTTATCTTTAACTTGTTCATATGTAGCTCCCCCATATAAATAAATTATATGGGGGAGCTACATATGAGCTTGTAACTTGTTTAGAAGGGCACTTCAAGATGATACTTAAGAATTTGGGACCTTTGCGTCAATAATGGAGATAGATTGAAATAGGAGAGAATTTTCTTAGGATAGTAATCTTGTGCATCCTCTAGAAGTGATTATGAATCCAAAGATATGACTGACATGCTTTTTTTGGTGGGGGTGGGAAGAGAGAGAACGACCATATGATTTATTACTGGATTCAGTCTCCTCTTCCGTACAAGCATGTATGATGTGGAGAAAAATGCTGAGGAATTGTACATTAACTTCAATTATTGCAAACTTCTTTTATCTTGAGTTGCTATTGTTATCTTGAAATCCCATATTGCCATAGCTTGTTCCTCGTGGCTATTGTTATGTGGTGCTAAATGGATACGAGCTATGGCACCTGATCGTGTTTCTCCATCAGAATTTTGAAGTGAAAAAAGCCCTTGATTTTGGCTCTCTCTCTCCCCCCGCGTGCAAATATACCTTTCAGATATTGCATTTGTATTTAGGATCTTCACAATAAACTGAACCATGTTTTTAATAATTTTGCCTTGCATGAATAGTAATAATGGCAGACCTACTTAAATGGTTTCGCTGCTGCATGTAATATTCAGTTTAAGTGGTATACTGACCATCTAAAATGCAGTTCCCGTGCTTACAAATTTGTTCTCCTTAATTTAACAGATTATGAAAACTATATAAGCCACATATGCATAATGACTTCATGGACATAATCAGAGGGAAACTTTTTTCAGAGATATAATTTGGAGGAAACTTTCATTTTCATCCTGATATGGATTCCAATAAGCAGGTAATGGAGCAAGTAACTTCTGATTTGGGTCCTTCCGCCTTGATTCATGTGTAGATATATATAATTTATAAACATATTTTAAATTCATTTTACATTTTCTTGTGCAAGTGTAGAAACTCTTGTTTTTATTTGTGAACACAAGAACTCCTTATTGTATTTGTGGAATGCATTTGAAAGGCACAATTTTTTCATGAATTGGTGGAGTTGGAATGACAGATCCTTCTCTTTGAACATTGCATGTGATCATATAACCAAAAAATCTGAGCTGCAGATTTGTATTAGTTCATTCAAATTTAAGGTCTCTTATACCCTATGCAAGTTACAAAAACATGATGTTTTAACTTTTTGATGAGATAGGAACTGTCACTACGCCATGACAGTTTTTAGTTATATGCTTTCTTTACTGTACTGTGATGTTGTCTGTGCATTGGATACGATCAGTAGGGATGGCGATTCGTGTTTGTGTGTTGAATTCAGGTCGTGTTGAAGCATGTGTATAAAACTATATAGGTCAATTATAATCAAACTCTACAACTCTAACCCGCTAATTTTATGTTGAGTTTATGTCAGATTTGCGAGTTGTGTAAAAAATTATAAACATTCAGCGATTAATGTCAATGTGCTCATAGTACTAATTGCCATCCAACAACCATTTACTTATCCATCAATCACTCTTTCATTTGGTTTACCTATTAATGAGGCTTCAATGGGTGGGTTTGAATTTGAATGATGTGTCCCTTTCTATATGCCTCTATTCTTATGAATATTTCACTTGTGGTCATCTAGGGTCCAGGGAGCCCAACTCCGACCGTACTCGGCTTTTGCTGAAAACAGAGGCATCATTGTCTTGCCCAGCTCATCCAACTTGTGTCATTCATCTGCTGCCGACAACTTGAATGTAGCTGAAAAAACATTCAAAGGCGTCCTTGTGTTAACAGTTTCCTAATTCACTGTGTATGCTTTGAACTGTTATTGGGCTTTTTATTAGTTTGCATTTTATTTGTTTTATTGATAATTTTTCATACTTGTACTATTTTTATTTTAGATATATGTGTTTTTAGCAGGCCATTAGCCCAAGTACTGTTTGTCTTTTCTTCTCTCTCGTAGCTTTTTTTCTTCCCTCCTCTTCTATATTTCTTCTCTCTATCTTCAACTCTTCTCTCTTCAACTTTTCTTGTAAATATTGTGTTGTCCTGTATCACATTTGCTCCATCGGCTCCTAAAATGTAGATTGCTGCGCAATAATCCATGTGACACTCATTTTCATAAATCGCATTATGCAAGTTTGTAACAAGGTTGTAGTACCCAAACAATTTCCCTTTCACCATGTAAAAAAGAACAAGATCATTGGCAACAAGCGGATTTCACAATTACAACAACCAAAGCAGAAAATAAAGTGAAAACAGAAGAATCTCTCTCATAAAGCTAGAGCTTTTATCTACTTTTCATCTAGGGAACAATTCTGTGAGCTCTTATCTTATCAATCCAATAACTAAACGAAGTTTTTGAGTTAAAAGTGAAAACAGAAGAATCTCTCTCATAAAGCTAGAGCTTTTATCTACTTATCATCTAGGGAACAATTCTGTGAGCTCTTATCTTATCAATCCAATAACTAAACGAAGTTTTTGAGTTCCTGAACCCCACAAATCCATGCTCTTTGCTCTTGTTCATGCTATCCAAAAAGGACTCACCCCCAAGAACCTCATCCACAAACCACCAAGCCCCAATCTCTTCCAAATTCGTAGGCACCAAACCCTTCTCTCTCACAATCTCCTCCCACACTGCACCCTTATTCTTCATCATCTCCTGCAAGCTCAAATTGGAGTACTCATCAAATTCCCCACACTCTGCTCCAAACTGTTCTGCCAAAACCTTCCACAACTGCTTCCAACTGAACACATCCCCATTGCTACAATTAAATGCCTTATTCTTGGCATGAGCATCCACCGCCGCCCATATCTGATGCTCTGCAACCAACTCTGCATCCGAAGCATCCCAGTACCCCTCCCATGCCGCACGACTTCCCGGAAACCTCAATAGCTCACCCTCGTGCTTGCATATCGCTGCGTAAATGCATAAACTCCGAACAATATTCATCAAACTATACGGCGAAAACCCAAATATCACTCCAGGCCGGTGCACCGACCATGTCAAACCCTCCTTCTTAGCCATCTCTTCAGACAAAACATCTTCCAGGGTATAGTAAAAATTGGGTACGTTCAATCTTGGAAGATCTTCATGATATGGAGGTTCATGAGGTTCATAGTGTTTTCGACCAGTTTGCAGGCAAATATGTTGCAGTTTTGGCGCATTTGGGATGACAGCGTTGAGAACGTTGCGCAACATGTTAGAATTCACCTTACAATTTTCGACTTCATCGTGCATGTTAGCCCATGTCACGTAGAAAATGTGCGTGACATCCCTGAGTTTGGAGAGCTTGGCATGTGATTCTTGAACCTCCAAGATGTCACACTGGATGTACTCAATAGGGTAGTTGGCAGTCCAGGCAGGCCGAGGGCGGCGGGCTACGCCGTACACCTTCCACGGCCCGCCTGGTGTGTCGGAGAGTGGCAGGATCTCGGCGAGGCTGTTGCCGACGATGCCGGTCACGCCGATGATCAGAGCCACGCTCTTGTACCGTGGCAGCGCGTTGTTGTGGTCAAATTGTTTCTGCAGAATTTGATCAAATTAATCAGAGAGTGAGATTGTTAGGGGAAAGGTTGGCAATTGAAATGAGAATGAAGAATGAAAATTGGTTTTGAAATCACTTGCCTTTGCAGCTCCTATTGCTCCAGACCACCACCAGCTCATTGTGCTTTGATTGCAGACAGAGGAAGTCTGGAAGATGTCTGTCTCTGTTTCTTGTCTGGTTGTGTGTTTCTCAGAGACGCAGAGAGAGAGTAGAATTGTTGAATAGACAGAGTTAGTTGGGGGCGGTGGACTGGTCCTTGGTCTTTAGTTCTCTGCAGAGATATAACATCCGATGTATTTATAATTTATGCTTCATATCCATGTTATCTTCATCCACTTCTTTATATATATATATGCCAAATCCTTTCATTTCAAGGAACTGCAACAGAGACAGCTCAACATAGCCAAAGTTTATCCCTTGAAACCTTGACCAACCAAAGGCTAGTTGCAGCCTTTGCTGTCATTTGATTTATTATATTTATCACCAGCCTTAATTAGCTCAACCTGTGTGGACATTCCCTCGTTTAGTTTCTAAAATTTTTTTGGTCCCACTTCAGTTTGGTATAGATAGAGTGTATGTGAGAAGGCACCCTAATTTCACTTCTTTTTTTTTTTTTTTTTTTTTGGGATAAGTACTCAGGCAGCCCGACTCGAACCTGTTGGGGCTGCCCGAGCACTTGTCCGAGCATGTGGAACCCGAGCAACCTTTCACATAACATGAGACTGCTAAGTACCAAGTGGGATTTGAATAACTTTTCACATATAGTTGCCAGACGCACATAATTTAGCTAAATAGGTTATTTGAGGGTAACCATTGGAGGAAATTTTGTACATCGGTAATTTGGTTAGATTCAAAACTTCAATTCTTCATGATATTTAATTAGCTAGTAGTTTCTGTGGTAGTCATTAGAAGTACCACGAATTGGAAGATTTGTCTAGGTTAAAGACCCCATCTCTATGGAGGGAGCAATCTTCAATCATGGGAGCTAGGGAAGGGATTTAAGACCAAATATATATATATATAAAGAGTTCATTGCTTAACTCACTATAACCATTTCATTAAAAAAAAAAAAAAAATGGGATCAAAAAATAAATTTACGTACTTAATAGTTTAAGATGTGCAGCCACAGAAATTCTCGAATACCTCTTAATTTTGTATTTGATTATTGATAATAAAGATATCCTGAATGAAACACTGAAAACGTGTGAGATAATCAATTGGAATCAGTCTTTTTCCAATTATAAAATAAGAATATCATGAATGAAACACAAATAACGTGTGGGGATAATCAAGTGATTCAGTCTTCTTCCAATTACAAGACTTTCTTCTTCTTTGATATGCATTTTTAAACAAAATCGTGGTGCAAAGTGTCCAGTTTAGGAATATCTTTGAACAAAAAAAAAAAAAAATTGCAATATAAAAATATGAAAAAATTTACATTCTCAAACCACTGGCAAGTGAGTGCGCTTTTAAAAACGTGCGATTTTAAAGGCCGAGCCGTGATTTTATCAGTGCAATTCTAAAAACCGCATTTTCATAAACTATGTTTTGAAATTGCTATTTTTTTCAAACCTTTCAAGTTTTTAAACCGCTAAAATATAAACTGCCATTTGTGTTTTGTATGAGAAGTGATTTTCTCACCCCATAGAGTTTGGCAGTTGAGAACACCCATACGGCACGTATTTGTGTATATTAATGTGAAAGCAATTGTTTCTTTTTTCTTTTTATTGGTTTCTCTGAGCAATTAAGCAACGGCAAGTTACGGCATCATTGCTGGATCTTGCCAGCTTGGGGATTAAGTCCTTATCTTTGTTGAGTCATTTTCTCAAGGACATGCAAAGATGCATGCACAATATAGAGATAAATGTTTGCGTGGAGTCCACACAGCAACCTTATCATTTTCCAATCTATAGTGATGATAAAGCAAAAGCTGGCTCTGACCATAATTATATGGCAATTTGTACACAATTGATTAGATAGCAAAGCTCCAACAACGTTTGGAGGGAAATAAACTCAATACGATTTTCACTGATTAGGGTTAAGAAGTGTAATCCATTTAATTAAATGAGTCGAATTAGGGTTAATCTACAAAATTCCATACACATGTTTCGACACGACTTGAATCCGACACGCAAATATGAATTGTCACCCATAGACTAATGCTACAACATGCTAATACGTGCCATCAAGTTGTAAAAGAGTTAATAAGGTAACTAACTGGTTGTGATAACCTAATTTCTTGTATAAGCTGTCTACGCAATTAGTGGAAGAAGATTTCTAAGTGTATCAACTTGGACAGCAACAGAGTCACAGGCTATGTTACTCAAACGTGTACCAATCCACATCAAATATAATTGCAAGAACCTGAAAAGGCATAGGAGCAAACACCATCACCTTTTGTTTAAGCCAAATTGACTTTTCCCCTAGTTGGATGTTATAGAACTACACTTGCTAATCTTCTACTATTCAAAAGCCACCTTACTGTCTAAACATTTTTTTTTTTCAGGGACTCCTCGTTTCTTTGTGTAAAGAGAAGCATCAACACACAAATTTGTGAAAATCTGACACCTTACATGCTGCAAAGAGAAGCATATTCTATCCATCTAGATAATTTCAGCATGTATCACTAATATTTCTCATGAGGCACATATAGCCCCTTTTGTTTTTGTCAGGGTACCTATAATCATCAGTTCAGTAGTATCTGAATCAATAAATTAACACAGCCAACAATCTTTAACGAGAAATATTACATGCACTCACAACTTCAAGTTTCTTGATGTGACATTGAAAATCTCTATTGAATTTTGAATAAATCCAATGGTGATCTTTAATGCCACGTCCGAGAGTCTGCACTTGAGATTGTGGAGTTAAGAGTGCATTTAATATTTCTCATCCTTATTTTCACAGTTCAGCACTTCAAAATATAAGAACTATATAAAATGCCAAAATTACATAATCGGTCCATATTTTTATCAGTTTATACAATACTGCTAATTTTACAACACAAATCTGTTTCTGTGCACCAGAAATGGGATACATTTTACAGACCAGTGGAGTACAATTCAACCACGGGCAGCATCAAACTTTTAACTGTCCAACCAATAATAACAGCACAACATATCTGGATAAGAATCTGAATGAGAACGACTATGCACGAGGGTTTTGTATATTACAATCCTAGGATGCCATGATTAAGCCTAACTTTCGCAAAGATATATACAGCCGATGATTTCAATCTTATATAAAGCTCAATATTCGATAATACTACCAAATATATAAAAAAGAAGATCCATTTCTCATTAACGCAAAGTTGACATAAAGATAATTATCAGTAAGAGTGATGGATTACAGTGCCGAACATTTTCAAAATATTATTATCAGAGTTAACTGTACATGTGTTTTCCAATTTCATGCTATATGGAAAATTGTACATAACTTAAAACTTACTCAACTCTCCCATCCCCACCTTTCTTTCATCTGTCATTTGATCTATACAAGGTATGCTGCTAGCCATAAATGACGAACGCTTGTATAGCTCAATCCTCTTTAACTCAAAAATCAAGAATCAGCTCTTACTGTTAAGCTCACAGAGAGATAACAGAATCATGCACAACATTACATTTCTGCTCATTTCCCTGCCCAAACAATATAAAACACGGGCACGAAAAGAGAGGACAAAGGGCTGGATGGATATGAAGTTAAGAGGCTAAAGAGCAAGTCAATCCAGCTGCCATCCATTGACAGATGAGGATCGCCTATGACCATTTCTTTGTTATACGTTCTGATAACCTGTATTCTTCCGCCTTGGAAGTATGTGGATCAAGGGTATGAAGGTTGTTGACAAACACGATTGCCTCATCATGTCGATTGAGTTTGCAATACCAATCTACAATGGAGTTGTATGTGTTCTGGTTTGGTTTACATCCCTGCTTGATCATGTATCGAACCACGTCAATGGCCTCCACAAACATCGAGTCAGCTGCATAGCTCGCAATGAAGGTATTATAAGTGACCACATCTGGAGCAAGTCCAGAATCCTTCATTTCTGAGAATATCCGTGAAGCCTCCCTCATCCGACCATTTCTACAATAGGCATATACAACAGTATTATATGAAATTAAATCAGGCTTTATTCCTTTTTCCAAAAGTTCCTTTAAAGCTTCTTCTGCTCTCTCGAAGTTTTCAGAGCGGCTGTACATATATATTAAGCAATTATAAGTTGTCAAGCTTGGAGTGAACCCACTCTCATTTATAAAATTCAAAATCTCTTGTGTTTTGGTAACCTTCTGCCTTCTGCCATATATAGAAACCATAGCATTAAGAGTATTTATGTCAGGTGAAAACCCTCTTTTCCTCAACTCCATGAAAGCAAGTTCTGTCTCCATTAGGAGGTCACTTTTACTATTAACTAAAACAAGGGTCTTTAAAAGCACAGCACACGGTTCAATTGCACCAGAATATATCTCTTCTGCCAGAGCACACATGCGCTCAGTCTCCTTGCCATTAGCATAGGCATGAAGCAAAGAACAGTATGTCAGCTCATTGGGTTTACATCGACCATCCTTCATTTCAGCAAGTATTTTCTCAGACTGTTCCCAAAGCCCACCCCGGGCCAATGCTGCCAAAACAGCATTATAGGTGGAAAGGTCAGGATTAACCCCAGATTCCAGCATTCTCTTATAAACATCCATAGCTTGGTCAAAGGAACCACATCTGCTGTATGCACTTATTAACGTGTTGAAGGTGTCCCTTTCAGGCACAAACCCTGCCCTCTTCATTTCCTTAAACACTCCTGACACCTCATTGTCCATTCCATTTTGCCCAAACACCGCCAGAAGTGTGTTCCAAGTAACAATATCAGGGGCACACTGACATATCTTGATCTCTTCGAAAACCTTCATCATTTCTGCAAACTTTCCACGGTTACCATGCATCTTAATGAGGGCATTAAAGGTGCAGATATTTGGCTTGCACCCAGCACTTCTCATCTCCTCAAAAACCTTCATTGCAGACTCATCCTTCCCAGCTTTCTCATACCCCGACAAAAGGGTGGTGTAGGTAAACACATCAGGCTTAATCCCTTTCTCCATCATTTGGGTTTTAAAATCCATTGCTTCATCCAACAAACCATCTCTAGCACAAGCCGATATCAATGAATTGTAAGTCACAATGCTAGGAGAAAACCCATTGATCTCCATCTCTCTCAACACCTCCATAGCTTCCTTTGGCCGCCTAGACTTCCCATAGACATCCAATAACGCGTTATAAGTAACCTTATCCGGTGTAAATCCCGCTGATTTAATATCCTCGAAAACCCCAGCTGCTTCTTCGTATAAAGAGCCTCGTCGACAACAACTAATAAGCGTATTATAAGTATACAGATCAGGGGCAACCCCGGCAATTTTCATGTTCTCAACCAGACCCATAATCTTATTCCAATGCATACCCATTTTCCCATACACATTCAAAATCACATTGTAAGTTATCAAAGTAGGCTCACACCCCTCTTCTTCCATCTTCTTAAAAACCGTCACAGCCTCTCTATACCTCCCATTACTAGCACAAGCAGTTATCAAAGAAGTATAAGCATAAACATCAATATCAATCCCAGCTTGATGTAAATTATGAAGTAAAGAAGCCGCGGATGAAACCCGACCCTCCTTGCCAAGAATACTAATAACCACAGCAATAACAGAGCTATTCAATATCAATTCAAAATCTTTACGATTCCGAACCCACTCAAACACACCCATTGCCAAGTCACATTTCTTGTTAAACCCTAAACCCTTAATTATACCCAGTACATCCAAAGACAACAACTCCACACTAGGGCCCACCTCCTCTTCCGGTTCAAACAATTGACGCAAAACATCATCCAATCCAGCAGAATCAAATTGTGGGTCAAGAAGAGTTTGGAGAATTTGCTGACCTTTGAGGGAGAGCCTGTGGTTAGACCAGGGCTTGCCACGGTTGGGGTCGCGGGACTTGCCGATGCGGTTGCGGGTTCTGGGGATTGGAGACTGGTGGGTGTGGGGTTGTGAGGAAGTGCTGGGGTTTTGGCGGGTGAAAAGGAGGTCCTGGAGAAGAGGGACTACTGGTGGTGGCGCTGAGGGTACTGGAGGGTGGTGCTGAGTGTGGTGGTTGTTGGGGAAAACAGGCCTTGAGGGTGGTGGGTTTGGGAGTAGAAGAGGTAGAGCGAGTTTTTCCGCCATTGGAGAGACGGAGGGAGAAGGGGAGAGGCTGCTTTCACTCAGGCGGGTGCGGTGGACTGACTCACTTAGGTTGTGTAGTAGTAACCACTTCGCAGCCACAAAGAAAGATCTTTTCGAGAGGGACAAAGATACAATGGATTTTTGGAAGTCTTATCTTCTCTATGAATCAATTAGTGGCTTTTTTTTAAAAAAAAAAGGCATTATTTTAAAAGGTTAAATTGAGGTTAAATTGCAATTTTGTTAAATATTTACTTGCTTTTTTTAAAATTACACTTTTAAATTATTATTTTTTAATTATACATTTTGAAATCATAAACCCAAACGCATTGCATATCATCACAAAAGAAATGGTGGGTTAACATCCTTCCTGTTTTTTTTAAAAAAGAAAAAAGTTTGGTTACAACTTTATTATAATTTTTAGCGGTAACTTCATTAAAAACTCCTAAACTTCTGCCCGATTTGACAAACTCTCTCAAACTTCAAAATCTCTCAATTTAGTTCCCTAAACTTTCAATTGCAATCAATTTGGACCCTTTTGTCAGATTTTAAACGTTAAATGACGCTTATACCCCTGTTTTTTATTTATAAAATTTCAACTTTATCCTTAATTCCAAAACGTTTTTTATTTTTTTAAAAATAAAATCAGGGATATTTTGGTCTTTTTTTGGTATTTCTAACGGCTAAATTTGACGGAGTGGGTTCAAATTGAGAGCAATTGAAAGTTCAAGGGACTAAATTGAGAGATTTTGAAGTTTAGGAGGTTTGTCAAATCGAGTAGAAGTTCATGGGTCTTCAGTGAAATTACCCCTAATTTTTAAATTGATGAAATAATTAAGAGTTGTGTGATTGATAAGTCGGTCATTAATTAATTAAATTGATAAATAGATTACATCAATTTGTAAAAAAAAAAAAAAACAATTATATAAAAAGTTGTAGTACCCCTAAATTCTCTTGTTGCATACCATTTTATCTAAACTTTCAACCTTAAATCCTTTAAGGTCTGTTTGTGTTCATTAACAACTAGAAAAAGCAGGGGAATTTTTTAGAAATATGCATAGGTAAACATCAGGGGGTAAGGGTGGCTTCAAAATTTCAGTCAACTTAAGCAAGACCAATGTTAAATGATGAAAGTATCCCAAATCCTTTCAAGTAAATTGTAATGAAAAAACATCTACACATAGCACGGGTTATAAGTTATGGGCGTAATAATTGGGATTTAGATCCTTAGATTATTTGTCCGAGTTCTTTGCGAAAATGAGAGAGCGAGTGCGGGTTTTGGGGTGCCCGAGCAAGTTCTTGGGCTGCCTAGGGCAAAGTACATACAAAAAAATTGACATTTGGATAAAAAATCTTCCTAACTCTTTAAGCCTTGATAATTTTACATGCAGCATAAAATTTACCAAAGACATACTCATATTGATCCTCTGCTAAGGCATCTCAACTGCATAAATCCTTAACATCTTGATGATAAGGGAAAACAAAATAAATAAAAATCTTCAAGAAACTCTTGCTATTAAGTCTACATAATATTAAGCTCTCTCTCTAGCTTGCTTTTATCGCCTCTAAACTGACGATATCGGTTTGCCCAACTTTCTTCCTCAAATTTTTAACCAGCTTTAGAGCATCAACTCCATCCCCAATCACCTCCACTCTATCTTTCTGCGCTCCTAAGCCCACAAAGCTCACGCCTGCATTGCAAACGAAACATATATAAGATAATGAACAGCAGATGTTTGATAAAATGTTTCTAATAAAACAAAAACATGTTCCAATTGCATGTGTTTGTTCTGAATGCGAGTACGTAGAGCAGAGAATACCAACCATTTGCTTCAGCTACAACCTGGAGTGCCTTTCTCTGACATTTCTTGCATGTCATCTGTACCTTCATCACAATCTTTTGCTGCAAATGCAAACTAAATCAGACCATAGAAGAGAATCATGACATGCATTATATATTCATATGCTATGAACCCAAAAGAACAAACAATCTGTGTTTGCAAATGATACCTTCATATTGGCAATTCAATTTTCTACGATCTCACAAATTCTTATCAGAAAGCTACAACTTATAAAGAAAGACAAAACCAAAACCTCGCTTATATAGAGCCCCAAACTTCTCCTTCAAGGAAACCATCGAGTGACTTCCTATGGCAATGGCATGCAACAAACAACAACCATTTCTTGAAAAATTCAGTAAAACCGCGTCACTGCGTCAGCAGTTTTTAAGGTACACATGCTGATGTTGCTTTCACAAATTGACTTGCTTGTTTAGGATTGGTTGTTGTTCTAGAACTCTCCGGTCTTCCAAGTCTTTTGTCTTGGTCTTCTTCTCCAAATATACTAAAATATCAAAGCCGTGTCCAGAACGTGTGACTCAGTTTCACCCTTTAGAAGACTTCCCCCACCTAATTCTTTTTTCTATTTAATTTGAATTAGTGGGCGTATCTTTTTTATCGAGTGGCTGAGCAGATTTTTGATCTCTACTCGGTACTAATGTAACTACTCAAGAAAAAATTGTAATCACATCTGCCTATCATTCTAAAAAATTAGTTAATTTGGAACTTTTTTATTAAATATATTATAAAGCTCAGTTTCACTTAATAACTAGACAATGTGAGACGTAACACTCATAACTATTTTTATAAATCACATATTCTATATATGCTACTTTTCATCTTTCTAATATGAGATTGGAGTGTTACAAACTCTCTTTCTCTTAAATTTTTGAGGTTCTTGACATCTTTGTCAGGTCACGTCCTGCGGTGCTCAAGTTAATATGACCAAAACTATTCCTCTTAAATGTGTGAAGGAAGATGGTATGTGAAAACAACCCACGTGAGATTAATGTGTGGGGTTCAAGAAAAATAGAAAAACAAAAAAATTAGGATGGGAAAAAGAAAGGAAGATGGGATGTGAAAGCAACCCGCGTGAGATTAATGTGTGGGGCTCAACCGTTCAAGAAAAATAGAAAAACAAAAAACTTAGGATGGGGTAAAGAAAGGAAAGGACACCTTGACACCTTGCCACCTTGGTCTTGGGGAAAACCCATGTGAGGATGAAAAACATTATATATATATATATATATATATATATATATAGAGGCACCCGGTCATCCGGTTATAACCGGGTGCCAAAAACCAGAATTAGAACTGGGATCCCGATTCCGGTATTTTTCAATCAATTCTCTGATTATTCGATTCCGGTTTTTCGGTTTCTTTTTTACACCCTTAGTTCTCACAACACGATTAATAATAGGGAAAAAGTATTTTTGTCTATTTACTTTTTAATGGAATAAAAATAACTCTTCACTATACCTAACTGAATATTATCCGGTTCAAATAAAATTGAACAGATCCTAATTCATCACTGCAAGGCCATGAAGCGTTTATAGTAATTATTTTATTATTTTTTGAGAAGTATTTTGTGTTTTCCTTTTTTTATACGCATTTTATGAAAAAAATATAAAAAATAGTTTTGTTGTTTGTTTTAGAAAGTGTGCTAGTAACGAAGGCCACATTTAAAAATAGGTTTAGATAACTGACATTTTTTCAAGCAAGCGAACAAAGATTTTAAAAAGTTTACCAAACTCAGTTTTTTGGCTATGAAGAAGATTTATAGGTTCATGTAAGCCCAAATACAATTACCACATTTATGCCACATCATAATACTTTTTTCAAACCAAAAACCAAAAACACCCCAAAACCATTAACAAACATATTAGCCAAAATACAATCCATTATATATGATTCCACCAAAATTCAAGATGTGGAATAAACCAGAAACTGGCAGTCACTGTTCATATTGGATTGCCTAAATATTGACGAACCTGGAATTAAAGACTCCTAAATACTCTTAAGAAGACTAAGAACACTAGTAAGTTGCAAAAAGCAGTAGTCTTTAATAATCATCAGCCAAAACACAGCCCTCACGTACAAAAGATTGGCTTCATAAGATCTCCACAAACTTCATCCTGGTTCTCTTGCATGCTTCGTTTCACTTAAGGAAGTGAGGACTAATCAAACCGGCAATCTCGAGAAACCCAATCTTCTCTTTTCCTGCAAATATCTTCTTCAGCTTCTCATCACAGATTATGATCTTCTTGTTTTCAGGGTCCTAAAAGAATGAAAAGAGGGGGGCCAAGTCAGGAAGAAATTAAGATACTTATCATAGACATGGAATATTGGTTGATATTACACATTCGAAATCTACATGAAGGAAAAAAGACTTCACTGAAAGATTTTCCCAGGATAAGTCATATTCAAAGTAAAAAAAAAAAAAAAAACTCAGCAATTTGAGACACAGAAATAGTAATCCTATCACCCAAGTGGAATCTGTTTGGAACATCAGCCACAGCGTGTCTTCAACTAATTTAAATTCGCTCTCTTTTTGTTAAAGCCGTTACTGCATGCACAATTATGCTAGTACACCTCTTGTGAGTTGTGAGCAAGGCAATTATACTATATATAAGAAATATAGTATATCCTGGTAAGACAGTTGGAAAGCATCACAAAAGATTTGAACTCAGGTCTACTAATAACAAACATAACCACACCACCACCGTATATCAACCAAATAGTAGGGATACTAAAATGTAGGTGAATCATAACTATTCAGTCCCAAAAAAATCTTATCTACGCAATGTAAAGCATGGAAACCACAGTTGTAAAACCTCGCACTATATCAGTATCAAATTCTATATGCATTTTATCATGTATCGTATTCTACAAGGTATTCACAAATAAAGAACAAAAAGGAAACTGATCTGACAGTATGATTATAAAACACACGGTCTCCCCATTGGGGTCGGATATTAATAATCACTTGCCCCGCGTTAGTAGAGTGAGGAGTGAACGAATATAAAGTAGTGAAGATTTCCATGTCAAATTAAGCACCATAACCTGTCATATCTAACACTCATCATAGTGATTGCATAATCTTTGGTCATGTTTGAGACCTTGCAATTTCCTCGAGGGAAAGATGCTCTTCCCATCACTATAGTTAAATGGCTACAACATGACTAAAATTTTGGTCTGTAAAGAAGGAGATTTAGTTCTTTGCCACACAACTTAAAAAGTACTCACACCATCTCAAGCTTACTGGGACTTATGATAAACTTGAAAGTGTTGTCAACCAATTCCTGTAAGTTTAGTCCTCCAATTTTTTCCTTTTTGTTAATTCTAATACCTCTAAACATCTACTTCACTTAAACTAACACCTTGCTTTGCGCATTCACCAAAAGACCTTAGTGCTTTGACTAAATACCTAAAACAAGCATAAACCATAAGAACCCATGATAAAAACCGAACAAGTCCAAGCATGTTGACACAGAAAACACACATTTCATCATCAATAAAACAAAACTTATCCAATTATGGAAGCACAAAAAACAGTATCTTTCTTTTCGTTATGAATAATACATTTTGCCTGCTCTCTCCCTGTGCCCACCAGCACTCTTGTCCAGAGAAAAGAGAAGGCAAAAGAGTGCCAATGAAGAATATAAACCCATAGAAGATTCTAACAGGACCAACCACAGGACGATAATAAAAAAGCCTATATTTCCCCGTATACATAGCTTGTGCAGATTTAGAACCAGTCCAAACAACAGATATGCATTTGAAAACCTAAGAGAACCAAATCTTTATCGAAATATCATTAAAAGCGCAAAGCACAACCCAGGCATACAGTAAGTATACAAGAGAAACACCTATCTAGAAGTAGAAAAAAGCCTAAGAGAACCAAAATTTGTCAAGAGTAAATAAGCAAACCTACCTTGATCCAAATTTCACAATGTAAAACGTCCAAAACAACATATACACCCATTAGACAACCCCATAGTACGAAACCTATCTCAGGTAAAGCATTTCACCATAACAACACATCCTTGTAGAATAGAAACAAACTTAAATCCAGAACTAGCAAAACCCACATCTATTATACACCAAAAACAGCCTCAGACAAGCAAAAGCATCCATATCTACCCAATAAACCCATATACAAAGTTGGCAGAACCAAACTAAAATATAGTAGCAACAAAGACCATTTCTATCTATACCATGAAAAACACCAAACAAGAAATAATGAGTTTCTTTTAGCCTTAATAACAACCTGGTTTTCTTTGTACCAATAGAGCCTTAAACCAACATAAGAAACCCATCTAGAACCCAAACAAACCACAAACCCAAACCAAACACCACCTTTTATAGTTTCAAGATTCACATATTACTTCAAAAAATAAAGAAAACAAAACAGACTAACAACAATACCAACCTTTCACATCCAACACAGCCTTGTCCAAACATAAACACCCATCTAAACCGAAACCCACAGAAGGGTTTTGACAATGACCTATCACTTGTACATATTAAGAAAAAAAAAATTAACATCAAAGCCTAAATTTCATTTACACCAAGCCAAGAAAAACTTATCAAAATATGGAAACCCATCTTAAACCCCAAAACCCAAATTAAACACATTACGGTTTCAGAAACATCATACTAACTAATTTGACGCACAACAGCAATAACATAACCCACATTTCATTCGCAGCAACAAAGCCTTATCCAAACGTATGAACTCCTCTAAACCCCAAAAAGACAAAACCTACATTTAAATCCCATTCCATGTGCACCACCACCACCACCACCAAAAACAAAGCCAAATTTCATTTCCACCAGCAGAGCCTTATCCAAACACACAAATACAAATACATGTCAAATCCACAAATTTGTTTTCATAAAAATCATAGTAACCAACATAATCCACATTTCATTTAGCACCAAAGCCTTATCCAAACATAAAACCCCAGTTAAACCAAAACCCACAACAAGGGCTTCAAAAGGCAGCTATTTCTTGCAAAAAGTCACTAAAATTAAACCTGAAGATTGTGTTCCTTAATGTGAGCCCAAATCTGCTTGAGAGCTTGGGTGCGAGAGATCTCGGGGACGCCAACGAGGGCTTGCATCTCCGGCGAGATACGGCGGGGCTTCATGATGCCTCGGGGCGCGCGCGTGCCTGGTGCTTTGTCGGACACGGTAGCTGAAATCACCGTGCGCACCGTGCGCAGGTTAGCAGGAACCATGAGAGAGGAGGAGGGTGAGCACAAGGAAGATTTGACCATCAACGACGCCGTTTTGCCGGAGAGAAAGGTGGAGAAGAGCCCTAGAGAGGTCGCCATGTCGTTTGCTCTGCGAAAGGATAGAGTGTGTGAGTGTGAGACAGAAAGACAATTCTGAGCCCGCCTAATCCCCGGTTCCACAATTTCTTAGCTTTTCCAGACAGCTCATAATTACCAAAATATCCTCTCATTTTTAAGAAAGGACATTTTTGGGCTGAAAATGGTATGAATATGGACGATGTGAGAGCCAACCCAAGCCCGCCCAACTTGTTGAAATTTTAGACAGTTTTCTTTCAATTGGATTGGAGGATTTTATTTTTATTATTTTAGTTTATTAAATTAAGAAAAATGTTAGGTGTTTTTCTAGTGTTCTTCTGGTTTTTAACTATGATGTAATTTTTAAAATCACCAATAGATTAAAAGTTAATAATGATAATCTTAAATCCAACGGTGATTTTCAAAGCCACATCACCGTTAAGAGGAAATCAGAAAAAAAACACCTAGCATTTTCCTTAAAATTAATATCTATTCTTAAAACATTTAAAATGATTTTTCTAATCCAAATTTGAATAAAACCCCAAAATATGGCTTGAATTAGATTTCCTTACGAGCATTCAAAATGAGCTGACTCACTTATATAGCTTTCTAGTCCAATTTTATTGCTAAATTTCTGCTTTATTTTACGATATCAAATGTCATTCTTTTATGTAGATTGGTTTTTTATTTTTAAAATAAGAGTAATGCTATACACTATAGTTTTAGATGTTGTTGGTGTGACACTATCAATCAGTTCTTAGATTGCAATATCACATCAGTAAAGTATGATAAAATCGTGGTACATAGAAATTTTTTTTGTTCATTTATATATATATACCAAGCTTATGCTAATTCGTATGAAGAAATATGCATTGTTGGTTTGTTTCCATTACTGGGTTCGTGTCTTTTCAAAAAAAAAAAAAAAAAAATTACTGGGTTCGTGCTTGAAAATTCCCTTGTTTTGTGCTTTGTTAAATGTTGGTTGATCTTTTAATATGTGTTGTTGTTGTTTTTTTTTTTATTTTTTGTTAAATTCTCCTTTTCCCTCTTAAACATACAATCTGGTAAAAACATTTTAACTAGTTAGGTAAAAGTGAGTAAAACACGAGTTATTTCTTTTTAGAGTAATGTTACATACTCATTTTTCATTCTACTCTCATATTACTAGGTTGATGTGGCAATGGATAACGAATGACTGGAAACTAAAAAATGTAGAGAATCAAGAGATTTTGATGTACAGAAAAAAACCTAATATAAATTAAATGATTAAATTAATTTATAGTTTTAGATTGTCCATATTGAGGCCTTCTCTATAATCTTAGTTTTAGAAATTAAATTAATTCATTCTTATAAGTTTAAACATTTTGAATAAGTTGTGATTTAACATGGTATTGGAGTAGAAGTATTGAGTTTGAACCCTATCTCTAGCCAATTAAGGGAGAGTTTGAATAACATGCGAAGGAAAGTGTTAAAATATAAATTATAAATGATTAAATTATTCCATTCTTATTAGCTTAACTTGTGATATAATCATATAAGTGATGACTTAACGCTTAGTAGGCCACCATTTAGATATTCAAACTCACTTGTTCAGTTGTTCTTTCTTCTCTTTCACTAGGCCAACATTTCTTGGACCCAAAAAAAAAAATTAATAAACTAGTTAAAGGATCATATATTACTAGTTTATTAAGTTTTTTTTGAAGTGTCAAAACTCATATATATGAGTTTTGACACTTTAAAATGTAATATTATTACTCAATCACCTTAATTCTGCATTAATTACATGAATAATGAATTACTGATAAACTACTTCACAATCAACTCTGTAAAAAGATATTGTTTGCTCATCAAGATCATAACCCACGTTATAATCAATTCTAGATACGATTCATGAATTTGTATGAAACTCACGTAAGTCTACAAATAATTGATTGAATTAAAAATAATAATAATAAATAAATAAATAAAAGTTAAAAGATGGTTGCAAGATGGTTGTGTGATGCAAAGATGTATCATCGACAGATAGGAGATTGGGTAAGGATTGGGTTTGAATCTTGTTGGCCATCCAACCACCTTAAAAATAGAGGGGTGAAGATCCAATGGTCGGCCCATAATCCTTCCAAATTTGTTGGGCTTGAACTTCACTCAAGACACGATTCACTTTACTGTGCCCAAATTTAGTGTTATCAAATTTCAAATAATTAAATAAATACTATAAAATAATTAAATTTATCTATCAGATTTTATTTTGTTTTCACCACGTGGCACTTATAGATGTTAACCATATGAATTTCTAAATAAAAGACGATATATTATCATATGGCAAATGTTTGGGTTAGATGTATGATTCTTTTGAAGGTCATGCTCTTCTTTGTCCTCTGTACGTTCAGGTGTTATTATCACTTTATACAACCGATTTCTTGGCTTCTACCCAAGTTATAAAGGTTTGAATAGTTTATAGTTTATTGGGACCATTTATGTGTCCATTGCCTGTTCGGTTGTTCCGATTTTTTATTTTCCATATTTAGCATTGTATTTTATGTATGGGTTTATTGTTGAGGTGTCCACCTCTTGGTTTGGTGTTATGTTATGAAGTGAGTGAAGTATTTACCAAAGAAAAAAAAAAAAGTTTTCTTTGAGGAGAACCCATGAACATAGTATAGTATTCACAACAATAATAACTGAGAAATTGTGCTTACAATTTTTTTTTTATCCACCACGCATACTCTACAAATATTTTAATATTTTGAATATCGAGACAATAACGAAAAACAACATAAGATATATGTATCTTTAACTTTATTGATAAAATCAAAGATGCGTTCTTGAATTAAAACCATATTTTTCAACAAATCTTAAAAGAATTGTCACTTGTTCTCATAGACGGATTTACATGCAGACCGGATAGTTTTGAAATTTTATTATTAAATATGCATTAAAATCTGAATTTGGGCCAAAAGTTTTTAGTTCGGCCCCAGGCCCATTAAAAAAGTAGTTCAAAGATTGGTCATGACTATAAAAAACAGTCTAGAAAGTTTAAGTTTAATACACTTTACATTCGTGTTGCTATGTGATGTTTATCTCTGATAAGTTTTAATACATTTTACATTGAAGAATTAATTTGAAAATTGAATTATATTAAAAAATAATTATTTTTTAATTTTTAATTATTTTTTTTTTTTTATATTTTCTTAACATTGATTTAAAACTAATTTTATTTATTTATTTATTTTCTTAACATTGGATTAAAACTAATTTTATTTTTTTATATATTAATTTAGCCTTTAATCTTTATATATTTCTCATCAATTATTTGGCCCCCTATTTAAATATATTTTTAAGGAATACCAAAATATCCTGTCATTTTGTTTTTTCCTTTTTAAATTTGGTTTTGTCGCTCAGACGTGGTGCTCAATTTAGGAAAGGACAATTCCCTTCGTATGAAGAAATATGCATAGTTGTTTGTTGAAAATTTCCTTCTTTTTTGCTCTTTTGATGTGTTGCTATTTTCTTCTTTTTTCCCAAACTCATTAGTTTAGGTTTTTGGTTAGAAATAGTGTTCTAATATGTATATTGATTTACTCTTGCTTACTTCTCTTTTGATATGTGTTGCATCTCCTTCTTTTTTCCAAACTTATTAGTTTAAGTTTTTGGGTAAAAGTGGGGTTATAATATGTATATTAATTTATTTTTGTTCACTTCGAATGACAGTAAAAGAGTATTTGGATTTGCCCAAATATGAGTATTGTGTAGTTAATATATCTCGGTAGACTAAGCTCATTAGCTTAAGTTATTCTCCTTAATACCGAGCTCTAAGTTTTTGGTAGAGAAAGAAGAGGTCTTGATGTACGGAAAAAGCCTAAAAAAAAAAGGTCTTGGGCCTCCCTTCTAAAGGGTTAAATATTTTTTGCCTCACGTAATTTAATAACTTTATTTTTACCCACCTGAGTTTCAATTTGTATCACAAATAATATCCCACTTATTGATTAAAATGGAGCTAACACTTTTGTCCAACTTCCGTTCAAAAAACCTAATGAAAGTCCAATAAAAAGATGACACGTGGCAAGGGGTAATATTAAAAATGGAAAAAAAAAAAAACAATTAAAATGAAAAAAATTAATAACTAAAAACTAAAACAATAAAAAAAAAATTGAAAAAAAAAAGAAAAGAAAAGAAGAAAGGGGTGGCTCCACCAACCCATGGCCAACTAAGGGTGGTCCGGCCACCCTAGAAGACCAAAAATAAGTTAGAGTTTGGTTTTTGAGGTGGCCGGACCACCTGATGGCCATAGGATGGTTCAGCCACACCCAGACCGGCCATATAAGGTGGCCAAAACCATCCCATGGCTAGATGAGGGTGGCTGAGACCCTTGGCGAAACCACCCCATGGCCAGATGGGGGTGTCTCGGCCACCCCCAAGGGCCCTTGGGGGTGGTTGGGATACCCCTTGCTGGCCATGGGAGGGCTCGGTCACCCTTTCTTCTTCTTGTTTGTTTGTTTGTTTTTTTTGTTTTTTATCATTTTTTAATTGTTTTACTTTTTTAAGTTATTAGTTATTTTATATTTTTTAATTTTTAATACTACTCCTTGCCACATGTTAGCTTTTTATTGGGCTAACTGGACTTCCGTCAAGTTTTTGGCGAAAGTTGGACAGGAGTGATAACTTTGTTTTAATTAATAAGTGTGGTACCATTTGTGATACGAATTGAAACTCATATCGGCAAAAATAAAGTCATTAAACCATGTATTTAAACATTACATGATTAAATTAATATTGTGAATAGTGATTTGTTTGGCCACGACCCAGCGTCAGGGTCCTGGACCCAGGCAAGCTTACAACCATGAGCATGTTGTGGGTCAGTAGACCCACGCGGGTCGCAAGGCCGCGACCCAGTGTGGGTCTGTTAACCCATGCCAGGGTCCCGGACCTAGGTATGCTCACGGCCGTGGGTCAGCAGACCCACACGGGGTTACAGGACTGCAACCTAGCATGGGCCAGCAGACCCACGCCATGGTCCTTGACCTAGGTAGGCTCACGGCCGTGAGCCTTTCACGGGTTAGCAGACTCACGCGGGTTGGAGGGCCGCGACCCAGCATGGGTTTGCTAACCCACTTGACCTGAGATCCACATGGCTCAGTAGACCCACAGTGGGTCTCAGGCCGTGAGCCTGCCGTGGGTCACAGCGGATGGGTCTAGTCGCGACCCAACTGTGGGTCTACTCATGCCACCGCCGGTTCAGCCGCTACCCACGCCATCGCCATTCCGCCTCGGCTCCACCGGTAATGTCTCTCCAGCCTACTTATTTGCTTGTGATCTAGCGGGTTGAGTTTTTTATCTGATGAGTTTATAACAATTTGGTTATTATCAGGTGTTTTCATCTTATTTTCTTAAGGTGTACTAGGTGAGGTGTCAATATTTTAATGAAAGGCAGAAAACTCATGTTTTTTGCCATGACCACATAAATGCACCTCTCTTAAAAAAGTAGGTAGTTAAAATAGATAAAGGTAGTCTTTTGACTAAAATTTAACCAAATATTTACTGAGCCAGATGTGAATGCTTTAAGTCCTTTCTAATGTGTGTATATATATATACACACACAAAGATTATCTATAAACAGATCCAAGTTAGCCAATTGATAGCACCTTGCGTGGTTGTGTGGTCCTATATGGACATTGAGGTTTTTGATTAAGAGTAATGTTGCACACATTTTCATTTTTATATTCTTTTACCTAACTTTTAAAATTATTATTAAATTTAATATAAATTATTATTGAATTTTGATAAAATATAATTTTAAAAATCACGTTAAAGAGAATCGTAGGAGTAAGAGTAGGAGTAGGAGTTGAATTGTATGTTGCATTACTCTTTGATTTAATATCAAATGGTCTTCCTATGCTAAGAAGGTTTGAATGGGGATTGGGCAAGGGTTGGGTTTGAATCTTGCTAGACATCCAACCTCCAAAAAGAGGGGAAAAAAAACTTCTTATGAAGATCCGATGGTTGGCCCATAGTCCTTCAAAATTTGTTGGGCTTGAATTTCCCTTGATGCACGATTCACTTTCACTTTGCCCTAGCTCGGTGTTAATAATAAAAATTAAAAATTAAAAATCCAAAAGGTACTAACTTTTTAAGTCTTTTGAGAGGTCGGTATTAAACAATTAGATTTATTTGTCAAGTTTTATTTTTTAATATTTTTACTATTTGACACTTACTCAAGTTAATCACGTGAATTTATGAAAAGATTATAGTAAAATATATATCTCCAAGGTGAAACTAAGTAAGGCATTAATCCCCTCAAAATTTTGAATTTACCACTATTTTATATATATATATAAAATAGTGGTAAATTCAAAATTTTGAGGGGATATATATATATATATATATATATATATATATATATATAATATCCTTCCTCACACTTAAATGTCTAGTTCCACCCTTTGCACCTCTATTATTTTCCACAAGAAAATTTCCCAACAAAATGATATTTGACTCTCCTCCTTTAAGGAAGTGCCTACATGCTACATGATTGAGATTCACCCACCTTTACTTTCTTTTTCTTTTTCTTTTTTTAAATAAAATAAAATAAAAAATAAAAAAATTGTGGGTTTTTTGCATTGAATTTTTTAGGCAATATGAAATGTGGCTATCAAGAGTGAGCTTCTTCCTAGAGCTTCCATCATTGAAATTTCGGTGGGCCATTGTAGTGAAATTAACCCAACCTTAAAGGAAAATTGAAAGAAAGGGACAGAGCCTCCCTCCCTTTTGCTGTAGAATGAAGTTAGCCTTATTTGTTTCATCACAAATCCATGCAGATTGCAGCTGGCATCTTAAAACTGCATGGTTTAGATGGTGCATTGATTTCAAGGGGTCCTTAAAACATTTAAGAATGTGAATTTAATCATTTAATTTATATTATAATACTCGCATTCACATGGGAGCTCAAAATTTTTCTTAATAAGTAAGGTCCAACTCGTATAATATTTTAATAGGGAAAGTCCACGTAACCCCCTCAAACTACCACTCTATTGACAATGTCCCCCCTAAACTTTCAATTGTGACAATGTCCCTCCCAAACTACCAAAAATTGTCAATGTTCCTCCCAAAAACGAAATTACCCTTAGTAAAATATAAACAAAAATACAAAAACTTCTAGAAAAAACCTAAAACTAACAAAAAAAAAAAAAAATTCCAAACTTGGCCAATTTTTTCCTTTTTAAAATCAATTTTATAAGAAATTTTTTTAAAAAAATTTCGATTTTTTTTCTAAAAAAAAAAATTGAAAATTTTCGTTTTTTTATTTTATTTTTGTTTTATAATTTTATTTAAATAAAAATTTAAGTTTAAAAAAAATAAAATTTTCGCTAAATAAAATGAAATTATTTGTTTTTTAAAACTATATATATATATTAAAAAAATTACGTTTAAAAGAAAAAAATTTGTTTAAAACTATTTTTTTTTAAAAAAATATTTTTTTTAAATTAAAATTTTTCGTTTTTTTTTAAATCAATTTTTTTTTTAATTTATAGGGATATTTTTGTCTTATTGAAAAATCTATAGGGGCATTTTTGTCTTATTGCTAGCCTTGGGGGGAACATTGACAATGTTTTGGTAGTTTGGAGGGGACATTGTCACAATTAAAAGTTTGGGGGGGACATTGTCAATTGGGTGGTAGTTTGAGGGGGGTATGTGGACTTTACCCTATTTTAATTGAAATGAGAGGTGAATGACTGAGACTAAGTTTGAACTCAGAACCTCTACTGTAATACCATGTTAAATCAATGTCATTTTGATTAAAATTTAAGAGTAATGTTGCACACATTTTTATTTTCATATTCTTTTACGTAATTTTTAAAATTATTATTAAATTTTGATTAAATGTAATTTTAAAAGTCTCGTCAAGGAGCTAAGAGTCCCGGTAATGAGGTTGCTCATAGATTAGCAAAATATGCTTTAGAGTGTAGGGATGTCCAATATGGAGCTATGAATGTTGAATGTTCGTCTTGCATCCAAGCGGTTGTAAGTGTTGAGTCATCAATTCTTGAAATTTATAATATCTGATACACTCTTCAAAAAAAATACAAAAAAAAAAAAAAAAAAAAGTCGTGAGAGTAGAAGTGTATGTTGCATTGATTTCAAGGGGTAGCTCAATCGGTTAGAGATTACGCCATAACTTAAAATGAAGGACTTTGGGCATTAGTCCCCTCAAAATTTTGAATTTAACACTATTTTTTTATATATATAATATCCTTTCCAAAATTAACTTTCTATCCTCAAAAAAAAAAAAGTTATAAAATTAAATTAAATTAAATTATGTGGCCTCACCCTTAAATGTCTAGTCCATCCTTAGTACCTCTATCATTTTCCACAAGAAAATTCCCCAACAAAATGATATTTGGCTCTCCTCCTTTAAGGAAGTGACTACATGATTGAGATTCACCCACCTTTACTCTTTTTTTCTTTTTTTTTCTTTTTTTTTTTGAAAAATAAAAATTGTGGGTTTTGGCATTGAATTTTTTAGGCAATATGAAATGTGGCTACCAAGAGCGAGCCTCTTTCTAGAGCTTCCATCATTGAAATTGGGGTGGGCCATAGTAGTGAAATTAACCCATCCTTAAAGGAAAATTGAAAGAAAGGGACCAGAGCCTCCCTCCTTCCCTTGCTGTAGAATGAAGTTAGCCTTATTTGTTTCATTACAAATCCATGCAGCTGGCATCTTAAAACTGCATGGTTTAGATGGTGCAACATAACCATCACAACCATCATCAATCCATTTGGATTATTGTTTACATTAAATGATAAAGTTTTCCTCACATGCATTTTGTTTGATAATACTTCAAAATATTTTAGAATTTTGGATCAAATGAACAAATTCCTCCTTCTTTTCTCCATTGAAATTGGCTTGGAAGTTCAATTTTTTAAAAACACTTCTTAAAGATTGAGAGATTGATGATGAAAAAAAAAAAAAAAAAGAAGTAAGAAAATGGTTTGAAATTGACAAACTCCCAGATTCAGAAGCAGTGGAACATACAAACACAACACAATGATCAATCAACATCTACATAATTGTTGTGAATTATCATCATCATGTTAAAGCTAGCTGTTGCTTTTTGTGATTTGACTTTTGTTTTAAGATTAATTTGCTTAAACATTAACTATTTTGTGAGTTGAAATCAGACAAAAGTCAGCTGAATCAGAGGGGTATATAGTAGGAGGTCACTGTAAGCTTTTGAAGGAAATGGGCCAACAGGAGGAAGATGGTGAGTAACATCATGCAAATTACTGATATGACCCTTTAACCAAAATGGGTCCTTTGTAGCTTTTACTCTACGCTGCTTTTGGGTTCCATGTCCACCCTATTCTAAGCTGTCCGCCATAACCCCAAACCATGATGCTTCCATTGCCTAATTAATTGCATGCGATGATCATGTTGTGTGGATTTTCTTTCTAACGAATTTTTTTATTAAAAAAAAAAAAAATTGGAAAATGATGTTTTCTAAAGATAAATATTAGTTTTAGTAAATTAAATTGGAAAAAAAAATTTCAATTTCAGTTTGAAAACGTTACGATTATGTGTTCTAAGAACATACGCCAATTCAATAGTTTAAATACGATGAGTGTTTTGAAAGCCAGTTTGAGAATGCACGTGAGGACTACATGCTTTAATAACAGATGTTAATAAACTGATATATGACTATCATATAGCTTGATGATATGGTAATAAAAATTTACCTTTAAACAACATTTTTTTAAATACATAATGTAAACAAAGAAAGAAAAAAATTCATAAACGATTTACTACTACGTTATCATCAGTCAGGGGCGGACCTACAGCTTGTGTTGGGGGGACGAATGTCCCCCCAAAATCTTTCCAAATTTTCTTAAATTGCCTTAAAAATCTACCCATTTTATAAATTTGTCCCGCCAAAATGATATTTTGTCCCCCCAAAATAATATTTGTATCCCTTTTTAATTTTTTTTCTTAGTTTTGCTCCCCCAAAATAATATATGTGTCCATTTTAATTATTTTTTTATAGTTTTGCTCCCCCCAAAAAAATAATATTTGTTTTCCCTTTATTTCTTTTTTTATTTTATATTTAAAAAAACTTTGCCCCCTCCTTCAATATAAAAAACCTAAAATACCCAATTCATTTAGTTTCCTCTATATTCTAGTTCGCTTCTAATTAAAAACTCAATTGGATTTAGGACTTTGATTGAATATGTGAATGAAAAAAGTTAAATGGTTTGGGATCTTTGAGTAGCTTCTAACCAACAATCAAAAAAAAAAAAAAAAAAACCAACAATCAGTTTTTTGAATAGTTATTTTGACATCATTTAGGTTTATAATATTTGTTTTGATATCACAAATTAAATGGTTTAATCATTTATAATTGCACCATTGTTTGACTCGACTGTTAGCATTTCTCTTCTTGTTATTTGGGGCTTGTGGAGATTGTTACGAAAAATAGTTAACGCTCAAAGGTACTTTTTTTCTTAGACCCTATAAATCGTGTTTAATTTATTTTGCTAGTTTTTTTATTTTTTTATTTTTTTATTCTACGCTATTTTGCTAGTTTTTTATATTATTATGTATTTGTGATGCCATGAGATTAAATGGAACACTTCTATGCTTTTATTTTATACAAACATACATATAAAGAGATTATGTGTATCTATGTGCTTTTGTATTTATACGAGTCCGTCCATTTGCCCAACCCAAAAAAAAAAAAAAAAATTCCGTCCCCCATACCTCAAATCCTAGTTCCGCCCCTGTCAACAGCCTATTAAATAGTATTATTCAATTTATTTTTTTTATTTTAAAATGTATTTTGATATGATATTTGAAAAAAAAAAATTTAAGTATTTTGTGAATGTTTTATATTTTGAAAACACAAATCATAAGAGAGAAGGCAAAGCCATCGTTTTCTTTTCTTTTTATTATTTTAATATGCCAGCGGCAAGCACTATAGAGGTATGAGTACTCTTAAATTTCAAGTAAAGAAAGTGTTTTTCCTTTGAAGTCATCCAAAATTTAAATATATTATATATATGACATTTCGTTTATCAAATTAATCTTTATTTATTTTTACATTTTGCTCTTTCACCATCTCCTAGAGGTATGAAATTAATTAGCCGGCTTGACATTTTTTACAACACAGTAAAATTTAAAAATTGAAAAGGCTAATTAATAACTAGAGAATATGCTTCACGACAAGGATTAACGAGTCACATTGCTTATTATTGGTGGTAGCTAATTTGTTTTTTTTTTAGTTTAAAAATTGCACCATATCATTATAAAAAACTCTCAGGCTAGCTAATATCACCACTCCAGTGGACAGTATAAGAGGGAAAAGAAGAAAAAAAAATAGGTAATTTTTTTTAAAAAAAATTAAATTAAATGAATCAATTTGACATGAAACAATTTAAAAATGAGAAACATTTTTTAAGGAATAAAATATATACTTTAAATTGTTACAAAAAAAATATATATATATATACTTTAAATTGGCATATATTCTTAAAATCACGGATATTTTTAATATAAATTAACATATATTCTTATAATCCTTAAAATATGTGATTTTCATGAACATATATATTAGAGGTAATTACATTTCATCCGTCAGTCAAAGAGATTAAAATTGACGGTCAATGGTCATGTACAAATCATGTGCCATTTAAAAATTTGTTCTTCCACTTTTGCCCTTACTTCAGACCGAAAAAATGACGCTTATACCCTCTTGTACCATAATCCAACACATGAAAATAGTTTAAAATGAGGGTAAACGTGGAAGAAAAAAAAATTAAAATGACACATAACTTGCACATGACTGTTAATTGTTAATTTTAACCCCTTTGACTGACGAAATGGGATTTTTTGTTATAAGATGGTAATTTGATAGGGTCAGATGTCATAGTTAATTGTTCATGGAGAAAAGTATCAAGACGTTGTAGTTCATAGAGACAAAAGGTAATTACCCCTAGATATTAAATAAATTTCTTACTTCTAAAGTTGTTGTGAGCCTTGATTGGAGTTTAAGCAATCTTGCGACACTTTCAATCACATTTTTGTCATATGCTAATATAGGCAATGCACTGACATCTATTCGTAGAGTTTTACATATCTTCTCAGCGTCCTTAACATGTTTAAAAGACATATCAATTTAATTGATTAAATTAAATATTTTAAAAAATAATTAATTTAGCCTAGAGCCAACAAATTGGGCTGTTGTTGGCTTTCATTATCATCATTTTTTATTATTATTATTTAAAATACGAAAGAAATTAGGGTACGTAGGAAGATTTGTGTTGAAGGCACCTATCACGGCATGACAGCTCAAAAGCCCACACACATTTTCTCTGGCGGTTCACCATAATATGTCGCAGCTGAATTTGGCGGATTACTACCAAAACGTTGGCGTACAGATCACAACAGCAATAAGGTCCATAGCACATGAAAGCGGGGGCCCACTAATCATTGCCTTGCTTTGATGCCCCAAAACAGATAATCAAAATCATGCCAAATGGGTTTAAATATGGCTTTCAAAACAACTGTCTGTCTGTACACGTGTCTTTTGGATCGAATTTTTTTTTTATTTGAAAAACCATTCTCACGTAATATAAAAATAAAAATAAAAAATAATTTTGAGGATTTTGTGAGCGTTTTGTAATTACCTTTTGAGCACTCACATTGGGCTCAACAAAAAATAGCTATTTTTTACGGCGTTAAACAACTTAACTAAACGACGAAAGATTTGTAATTAAGCACTGTAGTCTGTAGCTCAACAATCTATAATTTGTATTGATTAAAAAAAAAAAAATCAATTGTCTTGCTTCTATGAAAATAAGGAAAGTAGATAACGAAATAATATTTTAAATGAAAAAATAAATAAATAAAAGTGAATAGTTAAAATGTTAGGCTGGGTATAGGCGCTTTGAAAGAAAAAATAGCTAAAAAAAAATGTTCTTTAACTAAATGTTTGTTGAACCGAACGTGAATGCTCTAAAAATTCTGAAAGGGATTCAAGTATTATTAGTGGTGGAACATTAAGTTAAATATATAAAAGTTGAAAAATACAAGGGTGGATATAAAATTCGAGCATAGATGTAAAATATATTTCTTCTTTATTTCAAGAATGGAAGCTCTTTAATCATACATGTTTTAATTAATTTTAGATTGGAGAGGTATTAATTTATTCACAACATCCCAAACGTCATGATTATGATTGCTCATCTAAGCTAATGAAAATCATAAATTAAGATATTTTGCCCTAAAATAAATCATTAGGGACCAACTATTTCTCTTCGTAATCATAACAACCATAGTCCACTTCACTTGCTCTTAATGCTACTGTCACCAAAATAAGGAGACATTTATTACAATTTAGGGTAGCTTCTAATTTCTTGGCACTTCACTTACACTTAATGCCATGGTCACCAAAACAAGGAGACATTTAGTATAAGGTAGCTAGAAAATGTAGCTCTAATGAATCTATGCTTCATTAAGGAACCTACAATTTGTACATCTTACTAAGGTGAGTGAATAAGTGTGATAAATAAATGTAAAATATAGCAAATGCCACTTGAATCACGTGATAATTTATATTTGATTAAAAAAGAAGTGTTATGTAACAGTTCATATTTGAATAGCTTATATAAGAAGTGTCACATAGGCTAGCTGTTACATTAGTTTGTAAACGTAACAAGTTCTTTGTGAACTACTAAGTGTCGGTCCACAACAAGTTTATATTTTATGAAGAAAAAAAAAAGTGTTACATGATAATCCACATTTGAGTCGTTGGCATAATAAATATTACATAAACTATCAATCACGTCTGCTTGTAAATGTAGCAAATAGCTTGTGAACCATTAAGTGTCCGTTCACATCTTAGTAGTTGACGTGATAAGTTTCATGTTTATTCAACGTATAATTACAAAAGACTTTTTAGCTACATATGGATGGATATAAGAGTAATGCTAAAAATTACATTTTTACTGTACTATTAATTTATCATGCTGACGTGATATGCCAATTTATTCTTAAATTTTATTTTATTTTTTTAGAATGTACAATGTCACATAGCATAATAAAATAAAAATATAATTTATAACATTAATCATTATATAAATATCTTGACCATATAAGTCCATTTTAAAATAATTTTTTTTTAAAAAAAACAATTTGTGACACCTAAACCTAGCATGATTTAAAGCATCCAACCACATGTAAATGGCCCCACACCATCACCTGCCATGTTTTTCACCTGTACCAGAACGGTGGAAAACAATCACAACCGTAAAACACACGCTGCAACGTGGCAGCCAGATCCGCGATCTCCATGCACAAATGGGACCCATCCGATAGGTCCCGCAATCGGACGCCTCAGATCTGTTTGGTAGCGACAATCTGGCCATGTGGACGAACCAGCCGGAACCTTCCCTGGCCTTTACATAACGCCTATTTATTCTGTTTCATTTTGCTCTCAGAAAAATACAGACTCAGACACAGACACAGACACACGTGTAAGAACTCGAACTAGCTCTTTCTCTTTAGCCTGTGCTACTTGAAGTGCGCAGGTTAAGCAGTGGGGCGTGCGCAGTGTAAGAGAGAAATGATGGATAGGAGAGCGGTTTTGTGCTTAGGTTTTGTGTGCATTGTGATCGCCGGCGTCGGAGGTCAATCTCCTGCGACGTCTCCTAGCTCGACGCCAGCTCCGCCTACACAGAATAATCCTCCTCCGGCAGCCTCACCGCCGCCTACGAACAATGTTCCACCCCCGTCGACTCCTCCTCCAGTGAGCACTCCGCCTCCTTCATCGCCTCCTCCGGCGACTCCTCCTCCAGTCAGCTCTCCGCCTCCCGCCTCGCCTCCTCCGGCGACTCCTCCACCCGCTACTCCTCCCCCGGCCACTCCACCTCCAGCGACTCCACCCCCGGCGTCTCCTCCACCAGCATCTCCTCCTCCGGCAACTCCCCCTCCAGCCACTCCACCTCCGGCATCACCTCCTCCGGCCACTCCACCCCCGGCAACGCCTCCACCGGCGCCTCTAGCATCTCCACCAGGGCCGGTTCCCGCCACTAGCCCGGCTCCAGCACCTAGCAAGAAGAAGGTGAAAGCTCCTGCTCAGTCTCCCTTGGCGCTGAGCCCGGTGTCGGAAGCCCCGGGGCCGAGCCTGGGAGCTCTCTCTCCGACCCAGAACGACGACGTAAGTTTCTCCTCCTTTCTTTCTTTTATTTCTTTCTCTTTTGCTTTACCCGTTATTATAAAATATAAATTATCACTTATCTTAACTTAAGCAAAATAATAATAACAAATTTAATCATTTACTTTAAATATTTTTAACTATGGATTTTTATTAACATAAGCATGGTTACGGGTTTCCCGGTGTTCCGTTCTGGTGTCACGAGCTCACGTGAGCTTGGGAAACCGTGTAGATCTGATTGGTTCTATAAAATGAAAATCAATCCCCCATGTTAGCTTTCAACACTGATCAAAAGTAACCACGGCAAGCCAGGTGCTTCAGATTTGTCCTTCATGGGTCTGCACTGTACAAGAAACTAGAGACAAAAATGCTAGACAGCAACGTAGGACAGAAAATGTCGATCCATCCTAGTATAATAGCTTTCTTGTTTGAAAGCTTGTTTAAACCGTCCAGTGTACTGTCCTTTGAAAGCAAAGACAGGCCTCACCGTTCAAATAGTCTTGTTCGAATATGCCAAACATTTAATTAATAGCATTCTGATCCGGTACAATAAGATTGTCCTTTAAAAGCATAGTCAGCCTCACGCGTTCGGACAATCGTTCCGAACAGGTGGGACTCGGGGAAAGAAGTACTGGTTCAATCCAACAAGATATGTAACATATATAACATTAGGTAACAAGATACTAACCTAAGATTAAGTTTTAATAAATGTGTAAGAGAAATTGATGCAACCAAAAACATTTTTCTACAGTTTGAATATTCAATTCTGTTTGTGTTATTTGTTACAACTTGTGGTGCAACCTTGGATTGCAGAGTGGGGTTGAGAAGATGTTGTCCATTGAGAAGATGGTTGGGAGCTTGGTGTTTGGATGGGCTCTCCTGTGGGTGGTGGTTTAGAGCAGCCTCAGTCTGGGGTCTTTTCTTTTTGATTTCAGTGTTACATTACTGTTGCCTCTATTATATATCTACTGCCCATCACCCTATTAGCCCCCCCACCTGATGATGGGCACCTGCTATATTTGTATTTGAACTACATACATTCGGTTGAATTCTTTTGGGAGATTTTTGAGGGGAGTTTTCTGCATTGCCTGTTGAGGGGGAGTTGTTTTGTATTGGATTGGTAGCTACCTCTTTCTCTCATGATATCTTTATTTCATTTTTCTATAATCTCTTTTGGTCTCACCTTTAATTGATTCGTATCGTCTCCTTTTTCTCTCTCTTTTTTTTAAAAGCTAAAAGTCATACTTTTATCTCATTTTATTGATGTAATACTGTCAATCAACTCTCGAAAAATTAATCAAGAACTGATTGGCAATGCCACGAGATAAAAGTGTGGTGTATAGCTTTACTACATGCAATAAGCAAAATGCTGCATTCATTATATAACCGATTGGCACAAAAAGGTAGCTATGAGGGGAAAATGAGCTTTTCTTTAAATCGGATTCAATTTGGTAAATTGGGTTGGAGGTATTTTCTTGAGTTTAATTTGAAGGAAAATTTTATCCCGACCAAGAGAGAAAAAGATAGGTAGAGGCAAGGGGACGCCAAGTAAAATTTAGATTAAACATTCTTAATCATGTACACTTTTTTGGGTCAAAAGCAAGGATTTCATTCATGTAAAGAAATGCTTACAAGACCAAAAACATCACACGATCCAATTGCATTGCAAAGGAGTTCGTAGCATGTGGGCATGTGGCATTACAGTGGGGCGACAGGACCAAAAGCATAGTATGGCCCATAAGAGAAACCATTTGAAGGATCAACCCTTTGAGTTTTCACAAGTGTTTATGTATTACCATAGAGTCGGGAGGTCAAGAGTTCGAACGATAAAGAGTCTGTTTGGCAACGGTTTTTGTTCAAGTTTTTTCTTTCAACTAAAACCAAAAATCATTTAAAAAATAACTTAAAACTACTTTACTTTTATATCAAATCAAAACAATTTTCGAAACAAAAAACACTCTTTAAAAAGTTTGGCAAAGTTTTGCCAAACGAACTTGAATTTCTTCTACAATTTGGATTAATGGGTATTCAAACTAAAAATTATCATAAAATGCATACAAGTCATTAAAAGGAGGCCAGTAAACCATAAATTAGGATACCCACCTTACTTGTTTCTTAAGCAAATTGAAGAACCCACATATATGAGGAAACCCAAAAGTAGACTTGGTTTTAGAAATCTCTATAACAAGAAAGTTCTGGTTGAAGAATGAAGATTAACTAAAATTTGATCCCAGATGCCCAATAATCAGGTTTAGTTTATAAATGTGTTTCTTTTCCTAATCATAATTTCACCCTTTTTTTCTTTGACAGTTTTCATCTTTTACTCTATCCCAATCTATTAAACTAACATGCGTGAATCATATGTAATTTTTTAAACAGATGCATTTTTTGACTTCCATTAATTTAATAGATTGAGTTGAAAGAAAATGTGTACATTTTTTTTTTTTTAGTAAAGTCCACTTAACCCCTTCAAACTATCACCCCAATGACAATCTACCTTCCAAACTATCAATTACGACAATTTACCCCCCAAACTATCAAAACAATGGCAATGTACCTCCCAATGCTAGCAAAATGACAAAAAGACCCTTATATAATTTTCAATAAGACGAAAATATCCTTAAAATTTGAAGAAAAAAAATTAGTATTTTTGTTTTTATTTCAGTAAGGGTAATTTCGTCATTTAATTAAAATTGGGGGAACATTGTGATTGTTTTGGTAGTTTGGAGGGTAAATTGTCGTAATTGATAATTAAGGGGGTAAATTGTCATTGTGGTGGTAGTTTGAAGAAGTTAAGTGGACTTTACCATTTTTTTTTTTTTCCTTTACCCCTATTATCCACGAAAGGAATTGGAATGTTAATTGTACTTTCACTCATTGCCTTTATTTTATTTTATTTTATTTTTATTTTTATCATTCTCACGTGCTCTATAAATACATGTCTATTTAATAAACTTATTATAAACTGATTAGAAAATTTTTCTCTTAACCCTATTTGCTGACCAGTTGTAAATTAAGGCATGGGCTTAGGGGATTAATTTGTTAATTCAACTTTCAAGCAAGTGGGCTGAAAGAGCTTTACAAATGTTGAGCCCAGTTATCTCTATAGGAGTTGTAGTGGATTTGAACCCATTCTAATTTTGCAAAACCCATTACTATGGGAGAAATGAACCTTTTTTGACATGTTATACACTAGAATGCTAATGGGCCCCTTATGAAGCCCATCCCAATCACCTTGGACAACAACCTGGAAAAGTTCATTGAGAATTTCTACATCCAAACCAAATTGTTAAAAATGCAATGGTGGTTGTGGCGGAACAACATTCTACGATGGGCGGCTCCTCCTTGTGGTGTGTTCAAAGTCAATTGAGACGTGCCTCTTGATTAGTTTGAGAAAAATGATGGGTGTGGGCGTTATTGTTCGAGATCATGAGGGAAAGTTTCAAGATGAAATGTGCTCCTCTATGAGCTATCACTGATCCAACTGTGGTGAAGGCTTACGCGGCATGAAAGGCTATGGTCTTTGGAAGGTGATGCTTTGAAAATTATATATGCACTACGAAAGGAGGAGCAATCATTAAGCATGTATGAGACTTTGATTGATGATTCGAAGATAATTCTGTGTAGCTTCCATTCATAGCAATTGTATTGTATACAATGAGGGAAGCAAATATGACAGTACATCGACTGGCAAAATCTGCTTTCCATCAATCTGTGGAGAAAATTTGGATGAAAGAATATCCTATTTTTTCTTCGTGATATTATTTTCTTCATAAGCGGTATGATTTGATCATTTATAAATGAAAAAAACTATCTATTGCACACTCATTTAAGAAAAAAAAAAAAAAATTAATGGATGATTCTCACTGCTACATCATTGAAATATTATGACAGTTTACTAAATAATATTTATCTTCACATAAACTATTAGATACAACAAATATAAATTATTTTCTCCATTTCACTTCAAAAACAAAAACAAAAAAAACCCATTTCACCATCATTCCAGCGGGTTGACAGTGACAATGACTGATCCAAAAATTGATGAATATTACCACGTCAGCCCCAATAAAATAAACATGAATAAAATAGAAATAGTATGCATTACTCCATCCAAAAATAAGATGCTCTGCCATAATTACATGTAGGTAGAAATGTACGAGTACAAACAAATATGCACACGCAATGAGATTCCCTTGAGTTGTGGGGGAGTAATGGGCATAAATTGCCTTGAGTTTAAGGGTAGGGGGCAGTGGGAAAACTATCATAAATGTGCATCCATTGTTTGGCAATACAAAGAATATGTGGAAGCTTCCTTTGCCGACAATGCTATGAGATTTATTTATTTATTTATATTTTCTTTGTTTTAAGTTTTCAACTTTATTAATTTCTTTATCTTCTACATACATTTTTTTTTTGAAATGCTCAACGTGTCAACCAAATTAACAGCACCTCCTAAATTCCTGCTCACTTGCTCCACAATAACCCACACAAATAGCTCTCACAAAGTCAATGCCAAATGCTTCTTTGATTCCATTTTTTTTTTCTTTAAAATAATAATTCTGTTTTTAAATTCATATAGTGCAAAAAAAAAAAAAAAAAAAAAAAAAAAAGACATATTTGCTAACATTTTTATATTCTTTTTTTTTTTCGCTCCATAACAAAAATATTAACACACAACACAAATATTTCATTTTTATGTTATAGCATAATATTTTTCACAAACCAAAAATAAAAAAAAATACGCTACAAACATACTCAAAACTCTCTAAAAACAGTTTTTAATTTTTTTTAAGCATGTTAAGAATTTTTTCTATATATATATATATATATATTTGGCATGATTTGATGTTTATAGTTTATGGCTATAATTGTTGATGAATTAGGATCCGGATCCCTTATAATTGAGAAGAAATTTAAAATTTTTTAATTGTTAATTGTAATTTTTCATTTTAAATTTAATGGTTTATAAAATTATTTAAATCTCGATAAAACAAAAATTAGCATTTAATGTCTCGATTATATAAAAACAGTTAACATTTTATAGATCATTAAATTTAAAATAAAAAATTACAATTAACAATTGAAGAATCTCTAATTTATCTGCCGTAAAAGGAGATCTAAATTCGATGAACCAAAACTTGAAGGCTCACTCCCACGCACGGCAAAGTTGACGTTTAATAAATGATGATTGGACCATTGCCATTAAAACTTGTGCCATCAATAAGCTTAAATGCTCATGACTCATGAGCCAACGCGCGGACGCATGGCCTTGGGAATCTAGGACTTTTCTTCATTTCACCAATATCTTTATTCTCTAGTGGGAATCCAAACCCGTGTGTGTATATATATATATATTAGCATTTAGGGCTAGGGTTTATACCTTTCCCCAAATATTTTGGGGGCATAAGGTTGTCATCCTAGAAAAAAGAGAAGCAAAATAGGCCCTTCTCCACATGTTTGCTAAAAATTTGCCAAACTCCTAGTTTTTCGAACTATGGCTTGGCTTAGATGTGAAGTTAGCCGTGAGTCCATTTGGTCTATCTCGTAAAAAAAAGTTCAAAGTAATATAATTTTCATGCTACATTTTAGAGTAATTTTTGAAGGCCTATTTGTGTTTTATTAAGAATGACGTGATTATTAAAATTATTCTTTGATCAAAATTCAATAATAATCAATCACAAGTCCAATGATAATTTTAATAGCCACATCATTCTTAGTATGACACAAGTAGGCCACCTAGAATTACTCTACATTTTAGGGAACAAGAAAGTTAGAAACTACATTTTTATCCCACAATTATTTCATAATGTTGACGTGTCAGTTCTAACCGACCATTAAATCAATCATTATTTTTTAAAATAATAATAATAAAAAAAAATCCAAGAATTGATTGAGACTACTATTTTAGCATTATAGGATAGTTATATGATAAAAATGTAGTTTTTAGCATTACTTTTTTATAAAAATAAGTGTCACGTGGAGTGGACTGTCATGTGGTCGATGATGTGAGTTTTTTTTTTTTTTTTCTTTAATTTTGTAATAAGCTTGTCACTATACTCATATGTCCTCGCTGATGTGATTTTTATTTTAGATATAATCTCAGAGACAAGATGATATGTTATTATTAGCAACAACTAGTGTTGTCATCGATGGTAAACGGTTGTTGCTAATAGCTTCCCTCTACAACTTATGCAAAAAATAAAATAATAAAAAAAAACTTGCCAAGTTATTAGCGACGACAAAATGTCGTCACTAGTACGAAAATTTTCCTTAAATGAGCAACGACCCCAAAGTCGTCGCTAAAAGTTTGGTTGCTAATGACCAAATTTCTTATAATGTTTTACATTTCAGTAGCTAGTGTAATAAGTATTATTTGGACAGTAATAATCTACATTTGAGTAGTTGACCTAATAAATATCATATAAATTCACATGTCAATTTGTACAAAGCTTAAAATAAAAGTTATAGTATACCTACCAATGCTGCCTTTAACTTCTAATGGTGATTTATTCATGTATGGGTCAAACATGGTCTAACTTTCTCTCTCTCTGTCTCTTTTCTTTTAGTTATTTTAATTATTATTATTTTTTATTTAATTTTTTTTTTGTCTTAGAGGGAAGGAAAATAGGAAATTACGCACTTAACCTTGACCGACAACACCTATTAAGATATCGTGCCTATACCGTCAAGGCACTATTGTTAAGGCTTAAAAGTAAAATCACGTCCAAAAATAAATCAAAGTGTAATAATCAAGAGATCTCTTCTTAATGTTACACAACCTAGGCATTAAATCATCACTTGCTTTCCTTAGCACATGATAATGTGCATTAAACAATAACAAATCTTCTCCATATGCACTCTTAAAAGTATTTTCAAGATTCCATCTAATTGTTTTGACTAATGCACAATTACTTCTTCCACAAGTGTTCTTGATTACAACTTTTATTATAAGTCACTTACAAACTTATATGGCAGTATACCTTAAATTTATCGCATAATAATTATCTTTTCTAAAAAAACAAATCACATAATACTTATCATGTTTACAAACAGACAACAGTTATCGAATTAGGGTTCTTTACAATTTTATTTATTATGAAATTTATGTTGTTTTCAGACATTAAAACGCTTGAAAAATGTCACATATTAAAAAGAAAAATGCTAAGTGTCCTATGTGAATATATATATATATATATATATATATATATATATATATATATATATTTTTAAAAGGAAAAAATAAATTGTTTCTTATTTCTCTTACTCAATTTTAGAAAATAATATTCACCTAGGACCAAAGCAGTATCTAGTATTTCTCTATTAAAAATGTAGAATGTTATCGAGGCCATTAGAAAAACTCTCTCTCCTAAAAGATTTATTCTTCGCTTTTGTAGAGACGCTTCTTCTTGGTAAAATTAAAAGATAGTTTTTGGTTTAAAATTTTTTACAACATAAAAAATAAGAACCTAATGAAAATGTACTAAATTATCAACAGTAATATGCCACCTTTTTATTAGGTATCATTTTTCAAGTCTTTCAATGCCTATAAACAATCTAAATTTTGTAACTTGAGAATCTGTAATCTCTTTAAAATTATAAAAAATCTTGATCCACAATTACTATTTTAACCTTTAAAATATAGATCGTCGGGTGACAATTTTGGTATCACTTATTCTTATAAAATATTGTGAATTGGCACGTGAAAAGCTTATTGTATACCAAACATTTTTCCTTCTACTTGTCAACTACCATGAAATTGAGTCGTGGCTATAAATGAATGTGTTTATTGAGGATATATAGGAATTTGGAATTAGAGTTCCGAGTCAACTTAATTGAGAATCCAACATTTCATTCTAGGAAAGAAGGAAGATGAGATTAAGATAAAATAAAGATTCAAGAATATATATATATATATATTTAAATACCATTCCTCATATGAATGCATATATTTATTATAAGCAACAAAATTGTTTACTCCCAAGTTTCATTCAACTCAATAGCTAGAACCCTACTTCCCAGACAGTCAACACAAATCTGCTACTTATTTTTTGACTCTTTGCTTCTGGCTTTTCTACTTGACTCAGGGAAATTGCCCAGAAGTAACGGTTACTTCTGCAAGTGTTTCAAAATTTATTAATATCACATATGCTATGCCGTGAATACACATATCTTATGGTGATAATCAACTGATTGTAAGAGTTTGCTTGGGATTGCGTTTGAAAAAAAAAAAAAAAAAAAAAAAGAGTTTTTAAGTTAAAAATAGCTTTTGGGCAAAAGCTTTATTTTTAAGCTATTACTAAAAGTGCGTTTTAGTCATTTTTAAACTTTTTGGATCCTTAAAAGCGCTTTTAATTTTTTTTTTTTTACCAAATGAATATTTTTTTTCTTCAAACAAGCTTTTTAAGTGTTAAAAGCATTTTTAAACCACTTAAACGCAATCTCAAACAAATCCTAAATCCGGCGAAGGATTTTTAAGACTTTATTATTATTATTTTTTTCAAATTTTTTTGATTCTTATATGTATTATTGAAAATGCACGTGAGAGTCATATACCTTAAGGACATATGTTAGTTTAATAGATTTGGGTTACAAGAATTTGAAAAAAAAAAAAAAAAAAAATCTACTGTGGTTTGAGTTATGTTACATACTACACCCCTATATTACTGAGCTGATGTGAGAATGCCTATCAACCTTTGTTAAAAAGCATTACAAGCTAATAAACTCTGTTACATTACCCAAATAGGATAGGGGTGTATATATATATATATATATATATAGCATTACTCTTTTAGTTTATACACTAATTTTAAATTTTCTCAGAATTTAATAGGTCAAACAATTTATGAATAAATCAAGGATCCAAATCTCCTACACTAAGAATGCATGAATTGCTAACAATTTGGGTAGTCCCATAAAGAGAGGGACTAAGGGACCCACTAGTTATGGGTAGCCATCACCTGCTCGGGACAAGAACAAGTGAGCTCTACAACCCCCTACTCTATGAAGTTGTCCAAATTATTAACAATTCGGCTAATTTTAGTAAAATTCTCATCCATAAATCAAAGGTTTATGGTTTCAATGATTCAATTGTCTAATTAGAACACTGAAAAAACACTCTAGCCCACCAACCAATAATTTCATTTCTGCATAATCTACTGATTTAGATACTCCAAGCCAATAAGAGATGGAGAAATGAATTATAAGGTCCAGTTGCTACTAACTTGGTTGAATTGTCTACATCAATGAGTTAGTTAAGCACATCTTAATAATGGCATATAATAGAGGGATTTCACTTAATTAATGTGCTGATCTGGTAATTAAAAGAATATATATATATATATATATATATATATATATATATATAGACACACACACAATGAAGTGTTGCTTCATTGAGGTGGCTTTTGAGGGTTTTAATTATGGCCCTGCCCTATTGGAAGTAGATCGAGTTAGAAGCCAACTTTTGAAGTCTTTCTCAATTTGATGATTGTCCTTTAATTAAAACAGAAACCTATGAGTAAAGCAAAATGGGCCACCCCTAATAAAATGAGTAAGAGTTGAGATTTCAAATGAAAAATCAAGATTTTTTTTTTTAATATAAATAAATAAATAGCAATAAGTTGTTAAACAAAGTTTTTCTTTAAATTGGGCCGGAGGAATTCGAACAGTTATCTTAGAGTTTGTGATTGTTCCAAGGATAAATGTCAAGTTAATAGATCGGATTGAAAGAATTTTCTTAACCTTAAATTTGGAAGAAAATTGTTCTAATATGATTTTTTTTTTCTTTTGTACAAACAAAGTAATCCTTCAAGCTTGATTGGAGAAACTAAAAAATTGTCACATGTTCCTTAAGCATGTAATATAAGAAGCACATGCTTTTTTTAATAACATTAAAAGAGTTTGAGAAAATTCTATTAAAAAGCATGCGCTTCTCGACTGATGCTCTCCATTTTACTTGAGATTGAGAGTTTTATGGTCCTGATTTATGGTTGTTATATCTAATGGTGTATATGATGTCATATCATTTTTTAAAAAAAAATTAATGGTGTGCCAATATAATTATCGCGTGGCATCATCTATACCATTAAATATAACAATATTAAATCCTGACTATAAAATGACTCATCTATCTTATTATATACTTCTCACATGCTATTAAAAGAGTATGTATTTTTTACATGTTAAAAGATACATGACAATTTTGTATATTGGCTTGAAAGAACTTCCTATAACCCAACTTGGAGAAAAATTGTCATGTCCCTCAGTGTGCGTGGGTTATAATGGTCACTACTCGTTTTGATTTCCTGTCGCAGATCTCCTTCATCACAGCACTTTTGGCTCTCTTTTCTAGAACCCTTTTGGTCTACTAAAAATTCTAGATCCAAATCTAGACTTAAAAAATATTCAATCTTGATGGTTTTTTGCCACCACCACCCTAAATGGTGTCTCCTCCACCACTAAACAACTACCTCTTACTTTCTCTAGCTCTCTCATAAGCTAGGTAAAAACTAAGCTAAAATTGATTTATTATTATTTTTTTTTTTAATACCTACAATGTCCACCATGGGCAGCCATAACCAACTTTACTTGCAACATTTTCAATTGCATTCTCTGCCTTCGAAGATCCCCTCTGAACTTGAGGTAGGATTGCTATCATGATTTTTTTTTTTTTTAATCATAATTGTGTTGTTTGTTTGTCTTTAGTCTTACTCTTTAAAAAAAAAAAAAAAAAAAAAAAATTAAAAATTAAAAAGGTGGTATCTAAATATTGTCTTGACCTTACCCGCCTTAATTGCACTACCCTCGCCACAGCCCAAATCGGTCAATGGCATGATAAAAAGAGCCACAGGCTGCTAAGATTGGAGTGTGAAAACGACCCTTTGGATTTTTGTTCAGCAGGTTGGTTTCAACATTTACTCAACACTTTTAGACTTCCCATATCACATCTACCTTCAAATACTTCTATATCTTATTGTTACATGTTACTGCACATGGATAGATAGGTCCCTAGCAATTCAGACGGTAAATATAAAAAATTTATTATAGACCTATTTGTCCAAACAAGTATATAAATTATTTGAAACTGTTCAAACAAGCAAATCTCGCTTTATTATATTTATTGTTTAAATTATTAACAATTTAAACAATAAAATTATTGGAGATTGACCTTTCAACTACGGAAGGCTGGACCCCAACCCTTTAGGCCCAACGAAGAAAATTAAAGAAGGGCCCACATCAGTTTGGGACTTTGACCACTCGGGAACATCATCATGGGGGTGGAAACTTCCCCCACGTATAAATAAAACTTTTAATAAATTAAAAAAAAAAAAAAAGAAATTGAAAGGTCCAAAGTGGGGTAAAGATGTGAGGGACAGTGCCTGCAAAAGCAAATAAATATAAGAGGAAACAGAGCAGCTGAGCAAGAGAGGTGGAAAAAGAAAGCTGAGGGAATCACGTGGGGGGGGAGGGTTTCGGAGAGTTTTACCCCCTGTGCCTTGCTGTAATCATCTAGATAACACATAAAAAGCATTAGTTTATCTGTGATGCCATTGGGTTGAATTGGGTCAGAGAAGGGTTTCAAAAAGTAACAATTCTCAAAAGTTGCACAGACCCCACCAGGCACCAACAAGCCTTCTCTGCTCTCAATCTCATGATCCCCACCTGGAAGGAAAGAGATGAAGGAAAAGGTCCCAAAGACAGCCACAGAGATGTTCAAGCAATGAGATGAAGGAAAAATGGCGCACCAGCAGAATAACCTCAGCTTTTTCAACATATCACCATTCAGAGAGACCCCAGAAATAGACCTTTCCCAAAAGAGAATAAGATCCAACAATATCATTGGCATTCTTTTTTCAAATCTGGGTCAGTCAATATTAAAAGCATTTTCACAATGTGATAAAACAGAATGATGTTGAAGCATTAAAGAAAGAGAAGAAGGAAAGATGCTGATCTATATATATTCATGAGCATTTAATATGTGATGGACACAATGTTTATGTTTACAATTTTCTCTAAAGAAGTACTGACAAAATGCCATGATACATACAACCAGAAACCCATATCAGAAATATGTGGGGTTACAACTGTTAAGAAAAGAAATTACAGTTCATCTCTTTTACCATGACCTCCTCCTTCTCAAACCAAGAAACAACCACACAAAGATTAGCACACCGACAAAGGTAAAAAAAATTAACAGGCTAGTCATTAAGCATCGAAATCAAGTTGGTTGGGGGCAGTGTCCTTACTACCGCCACCATGGAATTCATTGAAGTAAGAGAATTAGTAGAATTATAAGAGGTTGGCGGCTCTAATACTCCAGAGCTTCACCACCTCCATGCATTGAAGGTAAATTAAAAACTTAACCTCCACTTGCTCTATCCCTAAATGGAAAGCTGAGCTCCAACTCCATAGTTGGATTCTGCATTGAGAGTATAAAGATTCAACCAGGCTCACTGAAACCTGTGAATGATTATGCTCTGTATTTACAGATTAATAGAGGCATAAACCAACTTCACCCAAAAAAAGCTGACTTAACTCCTACTCTGTAACTTTTTAAAATGTTAGTCAATTAAAACTAGCTACCCATATGAACAATTGCCCTAGTTGGATCCTACCCTTGTTAGACTTCCATCTTCCAAATCATGTTATCCATGGAGCTGTCATGTTCTTTCTCCAGTGCGGCAACTTTGGCCCGATATGCTGCTAGTGCAATCGCCCCCTTTCCCCTTTCATCCTGAGGAAGCTCACAGGTCTCACTGATGGAGCCTGATCTCAAGTCTGCCGGGGGAATGAAGCAGTCCACTGACAGACCCGGAACATTAAATGCAACCTCCTCAATTGTCCAAGCTTCTTCCATCTTCGTTTTGGTATGGCTCATTGCCATCTCACCGAACCTGAAAAGGGTTACCACAGAACGCCCAGAGTGGGCAATCATGATGCCCTCAACAGACCTGTAATCATCCAGGAACGAATTGATTGTAGTTTCCCAGTAAACTGCATCGCCCCCATTGGATTGGATGCGGGTAAGATGTGAATCCTCCATGTGAACAAGAAGCCCTGTCTTTGTGCTGAAGTAGCCAAACAAGACATGCCTAATTATCTCTGCCGGTCCTTCACTCCTGGCCTTCAATGTCTGAGGATCAGCACAAAGCTTAAGGATGAAGCAATCCTCACCATTGATCCTCTTCTCCCCTATGCATCTAGCATCCGTAAACATACTGGCAGTGGTTCTAGGATCAAGCCCCTGAAACAAATTATAAACAGATGCCAACTATGAAAAATGACCATAACACAAAACAAACTTGAACAGAAAACCCACAATTTTACCTGAAGGGCGCGACGAAGAGGCCTTACAGGCCCTTTTGCAGTGTGGGCACCGAGCCAGGGTGTGTGCCTCCAAACAAGTTTTCCATTGCAGCCAGCATGAACCTTGCTGCCCCCAGCAGCAAGCTCCACATACCACATATCTGGATTCATCTGCCAGAGCACAAACCCGCCTGACTCCGCACACCTAGCAGCATTCCGGTTCTTCATCACCTTAGTGGCGGTTTCGAACTCAGAAGCCACCATCCGAACTTTTCCCATCGCATATGCATTTTTTATTGAGTTTTGCAGCTTCTGCCCACCAGAAGCCGCCGTGTACTGCTGCAATATATACTGAGCAGACGAAGTCTCCTGCAATAATACCGGTGGTAGATCACAAAACATTTAGAGTGGTTTCACTAAATTGATTAAATTTACAAAGAACAGATAAACATAAAAGGTAATCAAATTAATCATATCAACCACTCCACTCCATAATTGGTGAAATGTACAATGAATACCAATTCCAAGCCTAAAATGCAAAACTATTGTATGCTTTTTTTTCGTCACTTAAATAAAGTAACAAAAACAGTTAGGCCCACAAGCTCCAGTTAAGGATTCTTTACTCGTATTTTCCTCTATTTTCTCATCACCCAAACGGGGGCTTAAACTGAAAAAAAATAATAATAAAATAAAATAAAAGGTAAAGAAAAGCAAATAATTAAGTGTATCTATTTTTCTACTAAAGAATTGAAAGCAAAAATTAAACCAAAAAAAAAAAAAATCCAAAAACCATGCTCTGGATTATCCATGACGTCCCCAAATTCCCACAAAACATAGTCAACTAAATCATAAAGCAAATCTAAATCCAAACTCCCAAATACCTTGATGAGCACTCCACACCCCGTTTCCACATATAGAAAAATATATATAAAACAAAAAAACAAAAGTTATTTTTGAAAATCACTATAGTTTTCATATTTTCGTCAAGGACCACTACTTTTGAAAAGCATTTGTTTTCTCTTTTATTCCTAAAACCCCATCAAATAGGTTTGCGAGAGAGAGAAGGACTAACAATGGGGGTGTCCTTGATGCTAAGGTGAGGCCAAGGGTCGGTGGTGTTAACGTGCACCGGGGCGAGAGGTGCGCCCATCACCCCAAGCAACAGCCTCAGATCGGACCTCCGGCACGCCGCCGCCGCCGACGACGTCACCGAAGGTGTCCTCGCTAGCTGTCCCTTCATCCACTGCCCCAGACCCGACCCGACCCGCTTCGACTCCCCGACCCCCTCCCCGTCCGCGTCCGGCCCCTCCATCAACGGCGCCAGCGCCTCCCCCACCGGTCTCAGACTCCCGGATCTCCCGATCAATGCGTCCGGATGCGCCACGTAGTTCTGGCTCCGGTCTTTCTTTCTCCGAAACAGACCCGACATTGGTGACCCGGACCGGCCCGGACTGTTCGCCCGAGACCGCGACGGCGAGAGCCCCCGGACCACTTCCTCTTTTAGCGCCGAGAAGAACCCCTGCTTTTTCTCCATTTTACACCTCGCCCCCCAAAAAAAGGACTAAAAAAAAAAAACCCAAAAGCCCTATACTCTCTGTGATTGGTAGTGTTTGGTTAGTTAGAAAGTCGAGAAGTGAGATGGGTTTGTGAGCAAAACAGATAACTCTTCATAGATAGATAGAGAGAGAGAGAGAGAGAGAGAGAGAGAGAGCGTGGGAAACCGGTTTTGGGAGAAAACGGCTCGGAGAATGTGAGCACGGCTGCACAGGGTGGTAGTGTGAGCGCGACTTTTAGAGAGCTAGTAGTGTGCGTACGTTTGGAGAGCTGTATGAGTCTAAGCCAGAGAAAAAAAGTTGGTATATTTAGAGAAAGAGAGAGAGTGGGTGTTTGCCATAAGGGGAAAGTAAAGCGAGGAGGGGGAGAGAGATAGAGAGAGGAAAAAGCTTCTCAACGCGCTATTTCTCTTTTTCCACAGTAAAATAAGCAAAGTGTAATGGTATTTATCAAATGACCAAAATATTCTTCCTACTTATTTATTCTAACTACATCATATTAATTAATATAAAGAGTTACTTAAAATGGGTTAATTAGTTTGACATAAATACTATAAATTAGTGTAAAGTGTAATATAAATTTAAAATCAATAGTAGATAAAGAAATTTGTATTTAAAAAATATTTTGGATTTTAAAAGATCTTAATTTATAGTTACAAAAAAAAAAAAAAGACAATGAATGCAAGTCTTTTGAAAGAAATGCATTGCTAATTTTTGCTTTGGACATATCACTTTATGGTAGGTGGATCAAGGTACACAACACTATCATGAATATTCTATCGATTGGTGGAAATCATACCAAAATTGTACCTTAATTTTGTCACATACCTATTAATATACATATAGATTGAGAGGAAAAAAAAAATACTAAAAATTACATTTTTGTTTCACTTTATTGATGTAGTTAAAAAAAAAAAAAAAAAAAAAAATCCAAGAACAAGTTTTATGAGAAAGATATTAGTAAAAAATTATAAGTACGAACGTTAAACACTGGCAACCCTAAGTTTAGTAGTGTAATATTCTCGACAAACTTAGGTTGAGTGGAACGTTACGCTTGATGCTTTTAGGTTGAACGAAGGAGTGGATTCCAACAAGGTAGTCAAGTTCGACAAAAGCCAAGATAACGGATTAGTAAAGTAAAGAGAAAAGTTCAATAACCGGAAATCAGATAAAATGATAGTTTTCAGTATTTCATAAATATGTATATGTATTATGATTATGGGCATGTTTTGATTTGTAAGTAAATTTGTCATTATTTTCTGTTGGAAAATGAGTTAAAAAAAAAAAAAAAAAATTAGTATCTATGTGTTTATGTTTCAATGCATTAAGCCTGACAATAGAAAATTGTAGTTTGTTATTTCAAATTGTCTGGAAAGTCTCCCTCATGTTTTGATTTTAAGGAAGGAAGTTCAACACAAATGGGCAGTGTCACATTGAGATTTTGGCAAAACCAAGTATCTATCTTTAAGGATAAGTTTTGTTTGTATTTTAACTGCTCAAGATAAGCAAAAGAGATATAAATTTTAATAAAGCAAAAAGGGACTCACGTCACACACAATATTGGTTAAGTGCTTTTGTTTATTGAGTCAAAGACTCAAAACTTTCATCTGTAAAATTGTTTAACTTTACAGCTAGAGCGGCAAGGGACTAGGAGTACTTGACAACTACCATGACTTCAACCCCTAGTTTGGGGAGAAATTTAGCTGTTGAGGCCGTTTGGGTCTAGATGGCAATGTTGCCCTTTTGTTGACATGTATAGCTTTGAGGATGATGTAAATAATATGAACATGTTGTAGATTGCATTAGATAGTTTAAAAAATATTCTTAGTACTTAAAATGTTGGCTTATTTGGTAAAAATTTTCAAAAATACTTATTTGACTTTTTTATTTTAAAAAGCATTTTTTTGTCAAAAAAAAATATTTTTTTTTAACTTAAAAACGATATTTCTCAAACACAAAATAACAAAAGCTATAACTGGATTGTGGTTGTATATATTGAACAGGATAGCTATAGAAGGCAGAAAAGATGAGTTTTCTGTTTCCATTAAAATGATAATACGTCACTTAGTACACCTTAAGAAAATAATATCAAAACACCAAATTGTTATCAACTCATCGGATAAAAAACCATCCCACCAAATCCCAGGCAGATAAATCAGCCAGAGAGAGAGATTATCGGTGGAAGAGCAAAGGTGGAGCGGTGGTGGCGTGTGCAGCAGCATAATCGAGGGTGGCGGTTGGGTCGCGGCCAGACCCACGGTGACGCTGTTCGCTGAAACCCAGCGGACCCATGCTAGGTCTCAGGCCATGACCCGCGTGGGTTTGCTGACCCACACTAGGTCACGGCCAGACCTAGTTGTGGGTTAGTCCGTGACCCACGGCTAGTCCTAGCCTGAGACCTGCGTGGGTCTACTGACCCACGACAGGTCTCAGGCTAAGACCCGTGGGTCTGGTGAGCCAAGTCTCTCTCTCACAGTTGAAGCTTAAAATTCAATGCTTTTGTTGTAGGCAATTTTTGTGCAATTTTTGTGCTTCAGCTAACATGTCTTTCTTCTATTGGAAGGCAAAAAACTCATGTTTTTTGCCACAACTGAATAGAAGTTATGCTCGTTGAACAAATATTGTATATGTTGTTGATGAATGTAAATAATATGCTCAATTTAGTGATTTGGTATTGTCTTTAAAGTTTTTAATGTAGTTTAAGTTTCATTTATATATATATATATATATTCAACATTTTCCTCATAGCTATTTATGAGGCAATAATAGTAGTGCTATGAGTCTTCAAGGTATAGCTTAATTAGCTGGACATCACGCCTCATAGAGCAAAAGTAGTATTATACAGATAATGTAGATTATTACATTTATCTTATAAGGCGTCATGTGTTTTGTTTGTTTATATTTTTATTTTAAGAACAACTAACAAAAACTGGTTGATTTTTTAACGAGTTTTGATGAATCCATATATCAAATGTTAACATGTTTCTGCAAAACAAAGTCTCTCTTTGTTAATTTGTGTGATAGATGGAAAATTAGTCCATATAATTTATAATTTCGACAAGTAATTAATTGAGTCTTAAAAAATACTAAACATATCACATCATCATAAGAAAACTCAGCCAGTAGAAAGCTCAATAGGAATAAATCGAACCACGAGTAAAGTTTGGGCAATTATAAAGTTAGTCAACCCCATAAAGTAAACTTTTAGAAAAATTCGCTGATGTGCTTTTCAAAATTTAAATGAAGCTATTACAAAGTCAGATCAAGACCTAAAGCAGCAGTTTATTGTCTAATAATTTGCCATGTTTTTTTATATATATATATATAATCAACAAAATAAAATATAAACTATAAAATAATTTATAATAATAATAATAATTAAAAACGTTGATCCAAGGAGTAGAGAATAAAAGTCACGCGGACATAAAGAGCGTGACAGCGATTGTGCTCAACAGGATATGATGCTCTTTGCAAAGGCAATGGGCTACAGACACAACGGAGTGAAGGCCCCGACGTGGTGAGTTGTAATTGGAGGAATTTCACCATGCCTTTCTCAGCGCGTGGTCGTACTTTCCGGAAAGAAGATGGAATCCTATTCTAAAAGAGAAAACATACTTACAAGGTTCATTAAATAATGTGTTTTTAAATATAATTATAGAAAATGTTTCTATTTAAGAGTGCTTTCAAAAAAAAAAAAAAAACAATGAATAGCAGTTTGAATATATAAAAAAAATGTCCGTACTCATTTTATCAAATTCTAACTGTTTTTCAAAAAATTATATTTTAAAATCATTAGTTTTTTATATTGCACGTTTTGAAACCGTTACACCAAACAAATCCTTAATCAAAATACACTCTTCCTAAAATGAGTTTATAAAGAGAGTAAGTCCAAGATTAAGAATCCATATTTAGAGGTTATCATGTTAGCGTCTTGCGCAGTTGGTACTAAAAGAATTTAGATTGGTTTAAAGCATAAAAAAAATAACTTAACACATGAAATATTTAATTAAAGTAAAAAAATGAATTATGGATGCAAAGTTAGTACTTAAATCATCACTTATCTCAATAATTTTAAGTAAAAATAATAATAATAATTTAATAAGCACATAACTTAAATTCCCAAAAAACATAATTAGATTTTTTTTTGACCAATTGATGCTTCTTTATTTTTATCCTATGTCTAAATAATATGAAAAAAGAGAGAGATATTTCTTATTTAATTTTTGAAAAGTTTGCACGTGCGCCAAGTTTGGGGGGGGGGGGGGGGGGGGGGGGGGGGTGGTGGGTAGGTGGGTGGGGACCCTTGAATTTTTGGCACATACGCCTAACAAAAAGGAAGAGAACATCAACCCAAAGAAAAAGACAACATAAAGAGAATGGACCTTTAAAAAAAAAAAAAAATCAATCTATTTGATTTATCTAAATTATAAATTATTTATTGCGGTATAAAAAAAATAATTCAGAAGTCTTCGAAATAAGCAAAAATAACAATTTAATTTATTAGGCTTGGATTTTTATGTTCTTCCAAAAAACTTTGAAGTTTGAACTTTGAAAAAATGTGTCACATGGCAATGGTATTTTTTTTTTTAGCATGGACAAATAATAATTTTATCTGAATTAAAGAAACTTTGCTAAGAGCGTCACTTACACCCTTTGGTTCCGCTTATGAATACTATATTAGTACTCGAGAGAACGTGGTACCCTCAACTTGCGTTATATGCTTGCCCGGCCAAACGATACAAACCAAAGCCATGTACCTTTATGTCACTTGATAAATTCTAAATTTTGATTAAATCAACCCACTTGGGATGACTTAAACATTGGACAAATATGATTTGGTGCACATTGAATAAAAAGAAAATTACAATTGGAAGCTGATAACCATTAAGGACAAATTGGATGTCGTGATTTCTGAGTGACAAAAAGTGTCACTAAAAATAGGACACAAAGATGGTCCTTGAAGAGTCACCCATATGGACCATATACATGTATCTTTGAGTTCCCTTCCGTTTGTTTCACCTCCGATGAAAGCGATAAGACAGATTATTTAGTTTTCTTATTTATCAATCATTACCCTCATTAGGCTTAAAGTTAATACTATTTTATCAATAGTCACTCTCAAAGGACACAAATATGATTTCTTATTTATCATCCATGCCCTTCATGGGGCCATTGTTGTGGTTGATATTCCAGCATGCTACATGCTTTTCCATTTCATTACAAGCTTTATTTGTTTTGTAGTCAATATATACGGCTAGGTTGGTGCTATTTTGTTGAATGTAATAAATTCTCATTTTTTTTTTATTTTTTTTTTTAGCAAAAAGCGTAAGCTAAGGAGACTAAATGTGGCTATCCTACTTGAGTGTGACCATAGTAGTACCTACTCGCTAAGAGCCACACAGGAGGGGCCTAGACAGTGGGAACTGCAAGCTCTCCTTCAAGTCCGACTGAGCCATAGCTTGACCCAGTCCCACCAGGGCATCAATGGAAATCTAAGACGACTAATACTAATCAGGCATATGTTGAGATTCTCTATTGCGAAAATTCGAACTCATACCCTAATACATACCCTAACTACTTGGGAATTTTCTTAGGCCATTGAACCACCATCCTTGATGGTAGAGAAACTTTACTTAACCCTTAAGAATTGTCACCACTTTTGTAATGTACTCCTTAAAGTTTAGTTTCTCTCAATTTAATGTATTCATCTTTCAATTGTTTTCAATATTATCCATTCGTTCCTCAAAAAAAAAAAAAATTATCCATTCGTTAGGATTTTCCGTTACCTCCTAACTGAGGGAGTAATGTTACAAATCCCTCTTATGTCCCTCCAAGAATGATGTGGCTCTTAAAATCACTATTGAGCTTGTGATTGATCATTATTAAATTTTGATCAAATGATAATTTTAAGAGCCACATCATTATTAAAGGGACACAAGAGGGACTTATAAAATTGGGTGTTAAAATTTTCAAAATAACCCCACTTGTTTTAGGAAAAAAAAATGAAAAATTGCAAAGATTAAGGCATTGGTCTGAATTTAACGTTAATTGCAAAAATACCTATGCCTTAATCTTTGCAAAAATTTTAAATATTTTTCTTAAAAAAAAAAAGAAAAGTATTTTGAGAATTTTGTTGGGATTTAACGGAAAATGTTAACGGAGGGGGAACTTGAAAAAATTAAAAGTTCGGTACACTCAATTGAGAGGTTTACATTGCAAAATTGGTGATAATTTAGGGGGGTTAAGTGAAGTTTCTCCTTTTTTTTTTTTATGGTGAGAAGGTCTAAAGAAGCTTATTTGTCTATTAATCTAATTATTAATAATTAAAAATAGAGGTAGAGAATTTCAAACAATAAAGGATAATATGGAGAAGAACTAAGACACTTCTTTGTTAATGGTTGAACTTTATTCTTAATGTAATACAAAGTCTTGACTCTTGAGATCAAATTTTCACCTATTAGAAATTGGAGGTTTGTGAAAGGACAGTCACATTTCTGTTGCGTGAGTTACTACTGTTACTGTAGCATTAGAGTAATGCTAGAAACCATATTTTTATTTAACAATTATTTCACAATATTAATGCGGTAGTCTCAACCAATTATCAAATTGGTCTTAATTTTTTGAAAAAAAAAAAATTAAAAATTAATTGAGACGGACATCTTAATATTATGAGATAAAAATGTAATTTCTAACCTTGCTCGTAACGTAAGTAAACTTCTCAAAGTAAAAATCAGTGGTTTAACTTTATCTCTTCTAAATTCTTAAGACCTTGTTATGAAATACAACGAGATAAATTACATTATCAATTTTCAATGTTAAAATATATATGTTGAAAGCCACATAAACTAATTGTTGGGGTTATCTCACATCGGTTGTGGAAGGGGTTGGTGGTCACTTTATAAGTATGAGGGAAAGTCTCACCTCTTGAGCTAGCTTTTGGAGTTAAAATAGGCCAAGACTACCCAACACTAGTATCTGAGCCCAAGTTTGCCAACAAGTCTTGGCCCAACAGTCCACGGGAGAAACGGGTTGTTGCTGCTCCGACCCAGAGCCTGATATGTGAGGCGAAGATTGTTGGGGTTATCCCACATCGGTTATGGAAGGGGATGGTGGTCACTTTAAAAGTGTGAGGGAAAGCCTCATTTCTTGAGCTAGCTTTTTGGGTTGAGATAGGACCAAGACCACTCAACACTTCTTTTTTTTTGTTGGTTTGATATTACTCTATAAATAGGGACCTTTGTATTGTAGACAGATAAAGTTAATGAGCACAAAGAACTTACGGGTGATTCGGTGTTAGACACCTACGTCTACCACTCGGAATACCTCTTAGGGCTACATTGTATTCATTAACTATATATATATATATTTTAATTTTTTTTTTTACATGTCCGCACAAGAGTGGGGAAGGGATTCGAACTAGTGACCTCTGCTTGAGCTCATTAACTTTATTTATCTACAATACAAATGTTCATATTTATAGGGTAATATCTAAATACAAGCATAGTAATCAAATTTCCTTGATTTGATTACAATCCCAATATTTGATTACAATCCGCCCATAAATAAAGAATATTTAATATAACATAATTATGAAATATAGAAAATATATATATATTATATTTTCGGTATATTTTAAGATAATATTTCAACCACTACATCTTATAAATTACATCACCAAGGGTGAACGGCAAGAGACAAGTTATATGCCTTTGCATGGGTGGGAATCTTATGTGTTGGCATCTTTACGTACGTTGATACCTCCCATTTAAGTTTCCGATTTTAAGGATAAAAGGTTTCCTCCAAATTATTTCAACACAATATTCTATTAAATTTATATATATGTTTCGAACAAATGTTTTTTATACACATTTTTTTAATTATCACGTGTGTTTTTAATGAAAAATGATAAAGGCACAATTTAAACTCAACTTTGGCTTAATTTTTCTCTTAAGTTTTTAAAAAATGCCTGTGAATGAGAGAGAGCGCCTCAAACTATAGAGAGCGAAATTTGGTCTAGAAGTTAGTATAAAGTTGAGTTTAAGTTGTGACTGTAGTCTGTATCACACCTCGTTTTTAATAGAGTATGCAGATTTGATAAGTTTTCTTCAAATCCAGTTTACGATTTATTTGTTAATGGACAAAGATTTCCTTCGGTCTAGATTGGAGGTTCTTCAAACTTAGTTTATAAAATTGCCAATTGTCCTCTAAACATGAGAGAATCACATACTTTTTTCATAGATTTTTCTCGAACTCTTTTAAAACTATTAAAAAAACATGTGCTTTTCACTTGTTATTAAAAAAAAAAAAAAAAAAGTAATTCTAAAAGTCCTTATAGTATCCCTTCAAAAATGAAGTGATTTTTAAGATCACCATTTGATTAAAATTCAATAATGATCAACCATAAGCTTAATGGTAATTTTAAAAGCTACGCCATTTTTTAAGGAATACAAGAATGACTCGTAGCATTACTTTTTTTTACGTACTTCCAGACACAAGAAATATTTATATTTTGAATTGAGAGAACTTCTTCCATCCTAATTTGAAAATCAAAAAAGACAGCTAGATGTTTTCTTTATTAATATATAATACTGACCCTAAGAGTAAGAGTCCCATCATCCATTAAAAAAATAAAAAATCTTAATCCAAAATGGTTAACACCCACAGAAGGACCATCACTTTTGAGGGTTCCTAGCAATATGATCAAACCCATCTAAATTTTCTAAGGGGTGGGCCATTGAAATTACAACTATATATCATAATTGATTTAGTGGGGGCATGTTTATTGTTTACACAGAAGACAGGCGCAGTAGACAAAATTGTTGTTCCTTTCAGACAAAGTCATACTCAATTCCCTGTCAATCTTAGTTAGTTTTATAATTAAAGAACCATATTTTGAATTAAGTACAATTAACCTTACATATCAGATAGGATGCACTTACCTGTAAATCCTCCGTTCACATGGAATCAAAGTTAAGTCAATTAGTCTCTGTTAAACCTAGCTAGTAGGCCTGCTCAAATAATATCCTAAATTCCAAAGTCACTTTTTGGTTGGAATTTTAACATTAATAAACATTTTTCTCAAGGTCATTTTTAACAATTAGAAACTGTTCTTCCAACGGTCAGAAACTGCTCTAATAATTCTATAAAATGATGATTTTTAAAAATTCAAACTACTTCTCTTCTAGTGTGCACATTTCTTGTTCAGGATTTTATTCAAAATTTGTCATCGTCTAATGCTACATTTACACAAATATTTCACAAAGTTAGCGTGACAAGGTCTAGTAGCCCTTGAATTAACCTTTATATATATAAAAATTTTTCCGACAGCTAGATTGGCGACGGGCCACCCGCAAAAGAGAGCTCTTACTATGCAGTCAATGCATAAAAGGGGTGTTTTGCAGCATCCAATCATATGTTGCCACATCACCAAGTTCATTTTAGCAAAATAAAATTGAAACAGTAAATCTAAAACCAAACTGGCACAGCAAACCAAACAACAAAACCACCAGCGTCGGAGAGAATCCGGCTAGCCGAAATCGCCATGTGCCATCAGACCCCCGGTGGGTCACCAGACCCAAGTGGGTCGTGGCCAGACCCAACGAGGGTCTCGGCCAGACCCAGCCTGGGTCTGGTGACCCACGCTGGGTCTGACTAATACCTAGCCGTGGGTCACCATCTCCGGCACCATTTTTTTGCGAAACCCAACCTCAAAATTAGATTATAATGCCTCAAAAATCGTTTCTAATGCTTTAAAATTCGTTTTTTGATTCAAAACTAAAACCTAGAGAGAAAGATTAACCCTTTAGGAATTTTATCACCCTAAAGGGGATCCGCCGGAGAGGGCTGCCACCTGGAGGAAGGAGACCCATGGGTCTGGCCGGCGTGACCCATAGAAGAAGAGAGAAGAGTGTGACCCAGAGAAGAAGAGAGAGAGAGAGAGAGAGAGAGAGAAGAAGAGGCTACTTTCAGAGAAGAAGAAGAGAAAGAAGAGAAAAATCATGTGTATTAGGATCTAGAGTATTTTTGTGCATTTTTTTTTTCTCTTTATCTTATGTGTCTTTATGCTATTGGGTGCCAAAACCCTCTTTTTATGCAATGATCATGTGAGAGGTTTATTTCCTGCAAAATAGAAAAAATAGTAATCGAAAATGCGTCGATCTTTGAGGGATCAAAGACACTCCAATTCTTAAGTCGTACATTATTTTACAAAATAACGGGATGTAAAAAGTTTTTAAAGAGAGAGTATCTTAGCGTCATCAATTTTTTTTTTCTTTTTGGAGAGAGTATCATTTTTTAACATAAGAAGCTCCTGAATATGCATTTGGTTTCTTGCCATGTGGTGGGTTGATATTGAATCAACAATGGTGCAATCATTTCATTTGTAGCGGGAGTTGTTAGAATATAAATTAAATAATTAAATTAATCTATTTCTTTAAATTTTTGAAATAAGTGATGGTTTAATATAATATTAAAGCCATTGGTCTTGAATTCGAATTATGTCTTTATCAATTTACCCTACATTTCAATAAAATATTTCATTCGTTAAGCCTCACTAATAAATAGAGAGTTTGATTCCACACGAGTGGTGATGTAACACGAGTTATTCTCTTGTACTATGTATCTTCAAAGCTATATATCTCTGTTAAATACTCTGATTGATATACAAAAGCAGATAAGTATATATTTTCAATGGGCTTCCTTCGTTTTGCTGTCACTATGTTTTTTGAAATTCTAATTTAAAATAACAATAATAAAAGAATTCTTATTGCTGAGTACACTTTCACACATCATGTGATTTGTTTCCACTATGTTCTTCAACTGCAAACTTAAAAATAAAATGGCCGGTTTGAATTTGTTGCTCCCATGTTTCTTTTTCTGACCACAACATGCAGGAAACAAAATATACAATGTGCTTCTTCTTAAGCCAGCATAATTATTTATAAATCAGAAGATATAAAGCTAGCTAGCTAGCTAGCATGCACGGCCTTCCCTTTGGGTCCCCAACCCATGATACCTTCTTTTGTCTCTCCAACAACCTTCTTCTTTACTCCCCCTAGCCACGTGCACCACTAATCTCTACCACAAGAGAGAGAGAGAGAGAGAGATGGGCAGCTTCATAGAAAAGCTTTGGTCATCATCTTTGATGGTGAGCCCCAAGCTTTTGCCACTTTTTCTCATGTAGAAGAGGAGTCCCCATTTTTGAAAAAGAGAGTGGGAGAGGGAGAACTTTTCTCAAGTTGGGGCTGTCAAATCTAGGATGACAAGAGACTAAAGAAGCATGGCAAATATTATTAGGTTCTAAAGTCATCACACATTAGATTGGTTGCCTTTTAATTCTTTTACCCTACTTCCGACTATGACTCTATGTGTTCGATCATGCTCCTTTTGCATTTCTTGTCTTTATGATTCTCCATCTTAAGCATTCACACTTAGCTAACCAAAAGATATTTTGGCACGTTCAACGTATATTTGGGTGAAACATAGTAGTATCCGGTTAATAATTTTAACCCAACAATCATAGTTAGTTTGAAGAGATGGTAAACCGTTAGGATGGTCGACCGCCCCCACCGCCATACCATTATTATTTTTATTTGAATATAATTTTATAAGGACTTTCATGAAAAATAGCCATAATTTGTACAAAGACATCATTTCGTTATGAATTTATTTGTTGCAAGGTCATATCAGAATTGATTCATTTAACATTTTTTTCTTAATACTTAATATTTAAGATTGGTCTCTTAGGCTATGTTTGACAAATAAGTGAACTTAAAAAATGGGTCGAAACAGTGGCAGATTTGATTTATGTGAGAAAAAAAAAAAGTAAGAATGTTTTGTATAAAAAAAAAGTGAAAAATTTTGATTTGTAGTGATTGTTTTATTTGAATAGTGATAAAAAGTGATTGATGTGATGTAAAAAATAAAAAAGTTGGGGTTGATATTGAGAAAAATTATTTTGGATTTTGGGTCCGGCCCGGTCCAATCCACTCCTTTGCCAAACACAGCCTTAAATTAAGTAGGCATTGAAATTTCTCTAACTATTGTTTTGGTGAACACAAAAATATGATTTCTGAGAAGAAATTGGAACAAAAAGAAACAAAAAATATTTGAATGGTCATGAAATCTTGAAGTAATTAATAAAATTTGGCTGGCTCGATAGAAACAATTTTAGTTATGAAAAGTGAAAACTGGTTTCTTTTTTTTTTTTTTTTTTGGTTGAAGGAAAACGAAGGGGACAATTTTGGTGATTTAAGATTCAGTCAGAGGCCTCAGGTGAGAAGACCCATGGGCCATGCGACATGACTTTGGACGGCAGAGACCGGTACGCTGTGCTGGCTAATCATTCATCGCCACCTGTCCATAGCCCAATCCTTCATATGCAAACGTACACAAATTATTTTATTTTTTATTTTTTATAAGTACCATTCACAAATCATATATCATATCCAGAAAATATTTGTCTCAATATATATATATATATATATATATTCATTTTATTTGATTTGTGAATTTATATGAATTTTACATGAGTTAATAGTAGACCTCACAAATGTAATGATTGATCTATTAAATTTATAAAAATATATATATAAATTGTTGATACAAATAATTTCTGTTTCTTTTTAATTTGTAAATGGTTTTGGATAATTGTTTAAGTTGAAGTGGATCTTTTGCTTTCTGTTTCTTTTTAGTTTATAAATGGTTTTAATAATTGTTTAAGTTGAAGTGTTTTAAACAGTTTGCATCGAACAGAATAAGAAATTCATTTTTAGATATTGATCTAGGGTTGAAGAGAGATTTTTTTTTTTTTTTTTTAGAATTTGTTGGTTTAATTGTTCGTACTCTTTTGAAAATAATCCTTACTAAATTTTCTTTTCGTTTATATTCATGGGTGCAAATATTCCTTATTTATGGTGTTTGTAAATGCGTGTTATTGGTTTTAGAGGTCTACAAACAAGCAGTTATAATCGTTCGACAACCACTAACCGTTTTGGTATACAATTATAAAAAATCGCTAATTGCCCCACCCTGCAACCACTATCCACATAACCGCTTTGGTATGTGGTTATAAAAAACCGTTAACTGCATACGACGGGGCGGTTAGCGGTTTTAGGGATGGAAAAAGCGAGTATAACATTAAAAGTTAAAACGACGCATGTCGTTTTAAATATGAGTTAGGGATAGGGTTTCATCATATTCATTGTTTTTTGAAACACTTTGACCCAAAACTATTTAAAATAAGCCCAAAAAATAGACACAAAAGGCCCAAAACACCTCAAAAAGAAAAAAGTTCAAAAACCCATAAAAAAAAAAAAAAAGAGTTATAAAACTGCTAACTGATTATAAAATAATCGCTAACCGCCTGTTTGGAATTGCGTTTGGGGGACCTAATAGTGCTTTTAACACTCAAAAAGCCTTTTTGAAGAAAAAAATACTCGTTTGATAAAAAAATTAAAAGCGCTTTTAAGGATCCAAAAAGCCTAAAAATGGCCAAAAAACACTTTTGGCAAAAACTTCATTTTTAAGCTTTTGCCCAAAAGTTTTTTTTGACTTAGAAGCTATTTTTAACTTAAAAGCTCTATTTCTCAAATGCAATTCCAAACATGCCAAATAGAGCAGCCAGTGGTTATTAAAATCCAATAACCACCTTAAGTGATTGCAGTTATTATCAATAACCGCTAACCGCAACCACTTGTACACTCCTAATTGGTTTGAGTTCTTTTGCAAACAATTTGTAATAAGCTTTTAAAGACTTTTCAAGTCTTCTTAAATTTTTATTTTCTATACTTTTTTTTAAAGCATTAATTTCTATTTTCTAACAATGAGTTCGTCGGTGAGTGGTGGGTTCGGCAAAAGTAGGCTGGCATTAGAGGCCCGTGTGGGCTGGGTACCACAATAGCCTTCCTATCAACCCATCCTTAACAAAGTCAAGCTTTAATACGAGATTGGGCTCAGAGGGTTGAGTATAGTTGATTAGCTAGGCTGAGTTTATGGGCTCGAGGTATATAAGCCCAGAAGAGATAAAGAAATTCAAATAAAATAAAAAAAACAAAAAAAAACTGCTACACCGAGTCTCTAATAATCTATCTAAATATGTAAATAAATGATTTCTTCTGTTAGGTGGTAATTCAGAAGCTGCAATCGTTGAGCTCAATCGCCATGGCCATCGATATCGCAACCTTGGAAGAAAGGTGGCTTTCTCTATCACCTCGGTGTATTGTTATTATTAGTATTTTTGAATATTTCCTGGAGCTTTCAGTGATATTATTGCAGTACAGCAATTCCAATGATTTTTTATTTTTTGTCTTTGTAGATTATTTACTTCGTTTCTGGAAATATGAATTTCTGGTTGTATATAAGATTGTAAGCAGTGATTTTCACTCTTTTAAGGTTTAATTCATGGGAAGGAGATTGTGCTTCACTGGAATTTGGAAAATCCTGATTTTATAGATGAACTTAAAACTGTTGCCTTTTCATTTCATTTTATCTATTATGATCATTTAGGGTATAGAAGATATGATTGTCATTAGGTGTTTGAGGGGTCTATCCAATGTGCCCGTTGTGATAGTATTTGGGTTTGTTTGGCAACTAGGTTATTGCAAGTTAGTCTCAATTATAATTTCCAATTATCTGCTGATCTTTGGGTGAACAATAAAACTGTATACGTCCAAATTACATTCACTGTTTAGCTCCTCAGGAATTATATGTGATTCCAAAGTTTCCAATGTCACATTAGTGCCACCACGAGCCACTGTGCCACCCTCAATCTAGAGAGTTGAGTTGTACTTGATCTTTTAACAGCATCCATTTGGTTAAAGGCTTTTAAATTTTCTGCCCTCCCTTAAACTGGTTGCCACTAAAGTTTTGCCTCCGAATGATCTCTTTCATGTCTAGTCTTATGCGATACTTGAGTCTTCAGTTGTCTTCTTCCCTTCCATTATTTTGCATCAAGAGGTCTTTAATCTCCTTGTCTAATTTGATTGAGGGAAAAAAAGAAGAAGAAGAAACAAAGAAAGAGAAAGGCAACAGAATCCATTTACCATGTAAATATTATAACCCCAAAGGTAACTCAATCAGCTGGGGATCACTTATCATAAAACGGAGGTTACTTGTTCAAATCTCTCATTTCTGCTCCCCTTAGGGTCAATCACTTATTAAAAATAAACTATGTAAATATTAGACGAAGATGATAGAGTAAAGTCACTTATGATAGTTTCTTGACTTGCTAATTGAAGTTATTTTTCTTTTCATGTCACCACTTTTAATATGTACTTGGTTTAATTTATTATTTAATTTTCATATTTGTTCTAGGTATATTAATTCTTGCCGGAAGCATGGTGTCCTACCTAATACTGCGATTTTGTCTGGTCTATTCAAGGTTTGGATTGATTGTATGATTTTAGTAGTTGGAATTTAGGATTGTTTAAAATGATTATATTGTTGGTGGCTCATTGGTTTTTTTTTTTTTTTTTTTTTGTGAGTGTGTGTGTGTGTTTATAAATAATTGTCAGCCTCATCATCATCATCATAATCCTAAATTGTGTATGTGGTTGGGTATGAGCACCAATGAGTACTTTGAACTAAGTTGCTTTAGAGCTGGAGTAGATGCTCTGCCCAAACATTCTGATCTAATTAAAAACATCACTTCTCAAATTCATCATCTGAGAAGGATATATTTAACTCTGTATTCCTCTAATATCTAAAGTTGTCTTGGACTTGTACAGGGGACCTTATTAAAACTTTTAACACATTGTCTTCTTGTTATGCTTTTTCTTTTTTTTTTGACCTTTTTTTTTTTTTTCTGAGCTCTTCTTGTTATGCTTAGATGTAAACTTCTCTGTCTCTTGTTGAATGCAGCAAAGGAAGAATAGACATCTCTTACATTTTCTTGGGCAAGTTCCATGCATAGAACTTTGTATCCTGGATACGAGTTTTTTATTAAGTGTTTTTGTATGTTGGATACTGGTTCTACAGGAATATAGACTTTTCTTTGTTTTTTGGGTCTAAATATGCATTGGCTTTTATTCAAAGGAATATGAAGTTAAACCTTTTTTATTTTTTGTTATTATTATTTTTTTAATTTTAATTTCAATTTTAATTTTTAATTTTTAATTATTCAGGCTGAGGTTAAAAAATCCCGCCATGAGCCATGTAGCCTGGAAATTTTCTTGGACCATCTTAAGGATATTGATTTTCATCCACTTCTTGATACATTTATGGAACTTGATGCTTCAGAGATTCAAGCGGTTGATGTACGTAATGAATCGTCATGTGAGTTTAATGGGGAATGTGCTTTGTCCTTGATGCGTGCCATCAATCAAAAGCTTCGACGAGTTGATCTCCAGGATCTGTCATTTGGAAAGGAGTTCTTGCGGTATATACTGGTGCTAGTTTGTATTGTCTTTAAGTAATTGTCTTAGTTCCAGATTTATTTCATCATAAATGTCTTTATATTATTTTTTGCCACCTATGTTAGCAATAATAAGATAGTGAATCTCTATGATTTAGTGTAGGAAATTTCAATCCATTGGAGTCTTGATAATTGAGAACAAGTGACTTTTTATTGTCTGAGTAGTTGTCTGAGAGCAAAGTACTTCAAAAACCTATTTTAGCCAATCAGCGAGTGACTTGCCAGGCTATCGAATATCTGTACCATCTTGCAGTCATTGCGTTGGATCAATTCTGCCAATGATTACTTTTGGGTGAAAGTTGAACTGATGAGAAGGGAACTTTTTTCTTTAATTTCTTTTTTGGTAGTCAGAAAGAAGCATTTCAAATATCTATGTATCTCCCTACTGCCATGAATTTAAGGAATGTTCATGATAGTGGTGTTTAAAAATCATGTTATTGAAATCTATGCCATAGCATCTGCCATTTTGGATATTTTCTATATTTTTCTTAGGTGGCCCTTACCCTTAGTTTCTCATCTTTCCTTCATTACTCAAGTTTGCATCTAGTGATTATGTATATATCCTTTTGAAGTTTCCTATTGTATTGCCTTGTGCTTTGTGTGTCCTCTTGAAGTTGCCATTCAGAGTGCCTTCTGCTTACTTAATGATGTAAGAAGAGTTGGTTCTGTTTTTCATTGCTTGTAGAAACGTTGTATTGATGGACTAAGTTTTTGAAGCTATAGGTCTTGCAAAGATAAATGGCATTCCATCATCAGTTTAATTTTACTCTCAGGGATCTCTCTAAGAAAGGCTTATCATGCCAAGTCTTAACCTTGAGGTCTTCACACTTCCGGAAGCTCAACATGATGGGGGAGTTCATGCGGATACACACCCTTAACCTTGACTTCAGTACCTCACTTACTAGTTTCAGGGAGGATTGTTTCTCTTGCATGCCCAATTTAACATGCCTCTCAATGTGTGAGACAAGAATTACAAATCTTTGGACAACCATTGCGGCACTTTCTAAACTCCCTTCTTTGGTTGAACTTCGGTTTCAGAATTGGCTGTGTTGCAATGATGCAGGGCCTTCTGCCGCATCATCTGATGGGAGATCAGATAAAAAAACTGATGTCGGTCAGCCAAAGAGTGCTCCTTACATTGGAGCATCATCTATCGAAATTGGCATGCTTGCAAATTATAACTCAAGCATGGATGAGGCTCTTGAGAATTTGTTTTCGCTTGATGATGTGGTTATAAATGACGAAGTTCAAAGCATGATTGAGGATTCATCAGACGATGATAGTGATGTAGATTTTTCGAGTCACCAGAAAGAATATGGTTATAGTGAGCTATTATCTAATGTTTTCCCTAGGTTGAATGGACATGTTGATCAGCAGAATGAGGTAAACCACCTGGTCCTTCTCTATTAGATAGTTCTCTTGAGTGATCATAATGCAATTAAAATGAATTAATTTAGTTGCATTAGATGATCTATTGTAGGATTTCAGTACATTGTAAGTTTTCCATATTTCACATAATCTTAAGTTTAGACCTAAAAGAAAACAAGAACATTAATCCTAAGTGATTATTGCATATTTGTTTTTTCTTCGGGTCAAATCTCATGGTCCATGTAATTAGTTAGATTCATGCCTCTAAAATGCTCTTTAAGGGAAAAATGCTTTAGAGGGCCATGAGGTATGACTTTTTATCAAATCACTCTCTAAGGTTTAAATTTTATCACTTTACTCCTTAAGGTTTCAATTGTTATCAAATAGATCCTTAGGTCTACCTTCCGTTAAATTTTTAAGGGTGATGCCATTCCATACTCAATTAGAGGGCGACATGTGTCTCCTTTAATAAAAAAATATAGAAAAAGAGAAGAAAAAAAATTATAAAAGAAAACTAGAGGTCGGGTGGCCACACGGGTTATTCCTAGAGGGAGTCACCCCCAAAGAATGGGGTTGGCTGCGCCAGCCCCCCCAAAGGTGGGGATGGCCTTGTCAGCGACCTCCAGAGGGACACCCCACCTCTGGTGTGTTTTTTTTTTTTTTTTTAATAAATTTTTTCTTTTTTCTTTTTAATTTTGTTTTTTATGTTTATGATTATAATTTTTTCCCTTTTGTCTTTTAATATTTTTTAATGTCACCTCTGATTGGGTATGACTTACCAATACTGTTAGAAATTTAATAGAAAGTAGACATTGGGATCTATTTGATAACAATTGAAACCTTAGGGAGTAGATCGATAAAATTTAAACTTTAGGGATTGATGTGATAAAAAGTCATACCTCATGGACCTTTGGAGCATTTTCCCCCTTTTTTAATGCCTTGGTAATGCATAAATGTCCATGGATGTTATTATTTCCTTACATTATCCAACCCTAGTCTTGATATAAATTTCTATTGTAAATTGATATTAATTTTACACATGTAGATATAGGGGATGTACGCATATATGTTTCTGTATTCTACATGCATCATAGCTTTAAAAATCCACGCACACACACACATTGTTCTCCTTTGTCTGACTCATCTTTGAAGTCATTACATTGAATTTCGAACTTGTTTGGCAGGTTTCTTTTGATGCATTATACAACCAAAATGGAGAAGAGTCTTTGGCAGGCGCCTTTACTAGGCAAATTGCAGATGTTTCTTTGAAGTTTATTTCTTGTCATGCTTCGCCGATATGCTTTGAGAAACACTATAGAGAGTACATGATAGCTTCATTACCCCATTTGAAAGTTTTAGATAACTTGCCTATAAGAAAGATTGATAGGGAAAGGGCTACAGTTACCTTTTCACAATACTTTGAGTATCTACCCTACAAAAGGAAGCATAAAGAGAGTGTTGTTAGTATCTTACAAAAGCGTGAAATAAGAGCAAGCCACAATCATGTGCGAACTCCGAAGCAAAAGTCATCTTGTACCTCTGGAAAGTCAAAATATTTTTATACTAGGTCTCTTTGTGCTGCCAAATTTGGGTCTTCTGCTTGGCCTTTCTTGCATCCACTTTCAATTTCAAGCAATGTTTTGGGAGATGAAGGGATGAACTTTCGTCCTAGGCAGTTTGAGTATCATCCATCTGATTCTAGCCTAATGGTCTTTGGAACTTTGGATGGTGAAGTAGTTGTAATCAACCATGAGAAAGAACAAATTGTTAATTATATCCCATCACTTGGTGCAATGAACAGTGTGTTGGGACTCTGTTGGCTCAAGAAGTATCCCTCCAAGGTATATGATACCTGCATGGGATGTGTTAAATAGAGATAAATTTGTAATGCTATTTTATTCTATAAGCATATATCCTTACAATTACAATGTCTTTCCTGGGAAAATATTGTTGTGTTGATATTCGCAGAGTGCTACATCACCTGCCTCTAGATTGTTTTTTGGTTTCCTTTAATCCTTATGTGAAGCCATGCAGGTGATAACTTGATTCTATATACAGACATGTTGTCTATATACAGACATGTTGTGTTCTATGGCAAGTAACTGCAACAATTGCTAACTGCAGGATGCAGTATTTGACTCTCATGATTAGTAAGCATACTTCCAGAAGGATATCCAAAATTTGTGCTGGTCATGATGTACCTACTTAAAATGGAATAGTTGACTTCAACGTTGATGCATTTTTAGAGTGTGCTTTTTTGTTGATTTTATTCCTGATGAATATGGCATTTCTAATTCAGTTTTTTCCCCATGGTGAATGTCAGCTCATAGCTGGTTCGGATAATGGTTCATTGAAATTGTATGATATCCAACATACGACACCAAGAACTATGGGCATATATAATAGTGCTGGTTGTGTCACCTTTGATGAGTTCGACCAATTGACGTCTGTTCATGTTAACTCTACGGATGAACTTTTTCTTGCAAGTGGATACTCAAGGAATGTTGCATTGTATGACATAAGTTGTGGAAGGCGCTTAGAGGTGTTCTCTGATATGCATCGGGAGCATATTAATGTAGTGAAGTTTGCTAACTATTCCCCATCAGTTTTTGTTACTTCTTCCTTTGATCAAGATGTCAAGATGTGGGACTTAAGACAAAAACCAATATCACCTTGCTATACTGCTTCAAGCTCTAGGGGCAATGTGATGGTTTGCTTTTCTCCAGATGATCACTATCTGCTAGTGTCAGCTGTTGACAATGAGGTAATATTTGGATTAATTTTCAGTATGAGTTGGGGGTGTCAATTTGCTTTTATGTTCTTGAATATTCAACTTATGCTCAGGTCTCATCCTTGGAGCTTGGTTCCTAGCTCTCAAACTTTAAATGATGATTGGACAAGAAATATGGTTAGAGCCTATCTTGAAACACAACTGTTGAAATGGAAAGCTTCAGTAAACAGAATTACATCGCCTTATTTTTTTTTTCCTGTAAAATTCTTCTTTGTGAAGTTTTTCCCTTTCTTTTGCGTCCATAATTTTCAATTGCTATTTTTTGTTGTTCGCTTTTGTCCTTTTTTTGTTTGAAGCCCATTGATGATTGGTCATGTTCGGTGATAAAAAAATTTAAACCCTATGTCACAGGGTCATGATATACATAAGGGTAGGATTTGGTCCTGAACCAATGCCATGAAAGCTTCTTGTGTACTTATCAAAAAAATGAAAGTTTCTTGTGTGAATATGGCTTCCATAAAGTTTCAATATGCTCTAATAGGCTAGTGGTAGATAAATGGACCATAGTGCCTGGTCATCTATGGAACGTTTTCTGTTGAAGATTATTTGTGGCATGGTGGCCTATTTGAAGGAAAGAAATGGAGTATATTTTCTGATGGTGGTAGTAGGTATGGATTGGGTTCTTATTAGGATACCAACTTAGTTGCTTTTTGGTGTAAATCCATACCTCAGTCTATACTTCAGAGGGACACCAATATTGATTGATGTATTTAATGTGCATATAGGCCTTTTTGAAACATTTTCATATTAGTTATTGATATATATTTTGCTTGGATACTTTGTTTATATGCTTAATGAAATCTCAATATTATTATCATTATAATCTTTTAAGATTTTAAGTGCACTTGAGACTAACATGTGAACATTCTCAGGTTAGACAACTTCTGGCTGTTGATGGGAGGCTCCACTTGAAGTTTGAGATAGCTTCTACAGAAAGCTCTCAGAACTACACTCGTTCCTATTACATGAATGGAAGGGACTATATTATAAGTGGGAGTTCTGATGAACATGTAGCCCGCATTTGCTGTGCTCAAACTGGAAGGCGTCTCAAGGATCTTTCTTTGGAGGTACCTCTGTCTTTATATTCACATGTTTTGGGTTACACTTAGGTATCATACTGTTTGAAGCACTTATGGATGTGGATGCATATATTTAAAATGCCTCAATGCTGAAACACAAGAAATATCTCTTATGTGTGACTTATATTTGGCCTGCCAAACTTTATCAAGGTTGTGGAGCTTCTTTACTTTCCGAGAACCACACAGGAAAGGAAAGTGGCTATTCTCTTGTGTTTTTTTGTTTGTTTATCAGTGTGGCTTGCACCATGCATGTGGATAAAATGAGTGCATAAAAAAAATTGTGGATATGACGAAATACAATTATATTCAAAGGTTTGGCTTGATAAATGACTAGTGAGCTTGAAATGCTGTTTTCGCCTAAAATAACAAAGATGAATGCCTTATTGCCTATGATCTGTCACATCTTTAGATATACTTTATAATCAATCTGCTATTGTTGACACATCTTTGTAATATATATACTATAGATGAGGCGTTCCAGGTACACAATGCTATTTAAGTGCATTGGTAGAAAGTTAAATAAAATTAGAAACTCTAGGAAAAGGAAGAAGTTAAGATGTATGACAAAGAAAATCCTCTAGATTTCCTGTGTTTCAAAGGAAAAAGAAATTAAGAAATGAGGGGACTGATAGGTTGTAGATAGCGCTTAAAATGATGCCGATGTTGTTTCACCATGTTTGAAGTGAGTTATGTATAACAAAGTTGATGCTATTCTGTGATGCAACAGGGTCTAATGGTGGCATGAATTTTTTTTATCCTTTTTCTTCAATCTGTTTTAAATTCCAATGATGATGCATATAGGACGTTAAAAATAAGTTTACTTATCATTTTTTTTTTTTTTTTTTTTTAAAAAAAGAACGTAATGTTCAGAAACTGGTTGAGCTAGACTTGCTGTACCACAGTTGATATCTATCAAATCAATTTATGTTGTTCCATAATTGTAGACGGCTCCAGTCAGTTCTTCCTATTCTTTTTTGATAAGAAATTCCCTCAATAAACAAGCCTTAAATTCTATCTTTCTTGCTTATTGTATCAAGAGTATTTCTTTTATTAAAATACAAGGTTTTTTACATCAATGTTATCTTTTATTAGAAATTTGTGTAAATCGTTATTGCAAGATGAAATAATAAAATTCAAATAAATATTTTTCCATCAAGTGGTCAAAGATAAATTTCATTATCAAGACAATATTTTCCATTAAGAATGTATTTTAAGATCAAAGTAAAAATCCATTAGAATGAATTTAAAAAATATTCATTTTTATATTCCATTAGGACTTTTTGTTGCTTTCGTCCAGAGGCAAATCTTTGTCTCTTTTCTCCTGTATATGTGGGAATGTGTAATGTATAACAATTTGGGTTGTGTTGCCAAATCCACTATCATCTTAGATGGCGTGCGTTCTGGTTTGTGATTCTCCAGTTTCATAATAAGAATTAGACTAGAAATGAGGAAGAGAAAGAGGGTGATTATAGTTTTTAGAAATTTAAGGGAAAATTATGCTTTGTACCTCCAAACTACCTCTTCTTTTTCAAACACCCCCAAACTACCAATTTCGACACTTTGCATCCCAAATCAAGGTTTTAATGTTACTTTGCATTTTTGTTAATGTCAAGCGTTATTGGATGGAAACATGCCATTGTCCCATTTGAAATATCAAAACTGGCCCTAAAATTAAAAAGAAAAAAGAAATAACAAACAATTTGATTTAAGCTCACATACAAGGTCAATCTGGTCATTTCAATTGGGTTGAATGCATGCACATGAATTTTCTGTCTGAAATAATGCCTGGATCTAATGAAGGATGCAAAGTGTCATTAAAATTTTGAGTTGGGATCCAAAGTGTCGAAATTGGTAATTTTGGGGATATTTAAAACGGGGTGGTACTCTGAGGGTGCAAAGCGTAGTTTTTCCAAAATTTAAATAAGGTAGATCATAGAGGTTTTGCTAATGTGCTCTAACTCCAATAGCACTTTCTCTCCTCAAAAAATTGGGTGGAAGGTGAGGTAGTAGGTTCAAGGCCCACTAAGCGTGTGTAGCTTACCTTAAAGAAAAAGAAAAAAAAATCTGATCATAAAAAAGGTTAGATGAGAACAAAATTAAAATCTAAATCCAACAGTAGAAGGGGTTTACTGAAAAATTAACTGTAAGAAAATGAGGCTGCATTATTAATTGGAAATAAGCTTCTCTTTCATTCATTTTCATCATTCATGACCATGATAAAGGAGAGAAACTGTCCTAGGTGAAGTTAGATTGTTGATCACAAAAGGAAAACACCATCAAATACAAGAAAAAGCAAATGGAAAAAATTGGAGATGGAATTTATATATAAGTACGAAAAGTCATCACACCTTAAGAGCAAGTTGTCCTTTCTGAACTCAGTACCCAGAAATTCTTCTCCTTCCTATTGAACTCTAATCCCTTTGAAACAATTATTAAGAAGGATTATGTTCATTTGCTACATTTTCCTGTTCTGTTACTATTTTGGGGACAACTATGAGATTAGTGCTTTTGTTTTGCAGGGAAGTGGTTCAGGTTCTATGTTTGTGCAATCTTTGAGGGGTGATCCTTTCAGAGTGAGTTCTGCATTTAACTACTCGTACTCATATGCTTGATCATCTATGGTAAATGTAGCATACGTATGAAATGATTTAACATTATGCTGGTGCAAAAAGCAGAGCATTGACATTTTGGACATGTTGATGGATGACTTTTCCTTTGCTTTATAAGATATTGGTTTGCTATGTCTCTTGCTTCCCTTGTTTATTTTATATAGTGCTTCATCTGAAAACATTAGAGTGATGCTTATTTTTTCTTTCTCCCTAAAATCCTTTCACCTCAGAAGTCACAAGTACTAGTCATCATGCTTCATACAACATTGACATGCCAATGCAGTTGTCATTGAGACACATCGCACTCCCTTCCAGATGATAATTTCATAATCAAAAAAATTCTATGCTTGATGCATCAAACATTTCTCATATATCCATACCTCTTCCTGTTTAGCTCTTGAAAAGTGTCGTGGGCTTCTTTTAATGCACATTGCGTAAATGTTCTCACTAATAATTTTTGTCTTTTCTTAAAATAAAAATATCTATATTTGTTAAAGTAATTTGGTTCTATAACTTCTTGTTAAATTTGTTATATTACTAACCAACCCCCAATTAGTATATTATTATATTCATATATAATAAATCTTACGACGCCCCCATTCCTATGGCCATTCATTCAGTACTTCTGGCTCTCAGGAGTCTCTTTGTAGGATACTTGGCCAAAGTGTGACCCGTTAGCCCATAAGTAAGTACTGTGACGAAGTGACTGTTGCTCACCTGGCACAGGTCATAGATTCATACATGTCCTGTACTTATTTGTACGTATCTATCTTGTAAATAATGTGGAATCATTTCTGGAGTCGGGTGCTATCAGGTTACAGTGAACTTGTTCAAGTTCTCTGTCATTATGACCTCTTTAATCTTTTCAAAATCTTCTAGGGTGTGCCAGTTGTTTCCCCTAAAATTTCAATGGCTCAATTCCTATTTGTATGTCATCTGAAAGATAAATCTATAGCCTTAACGGTAGAATCAAGGATGGCAGTCATCTCAATGAAATAAGATTTTATAAACTATAAGAAATGAGTTTATGTCATGCATCATGGTGAGAACTTTCTATATTCCAAATGTTCCTGTACAAGATGATGAATTTGTCATTAAATTCTATATAAGATATTGAATATAACCATCAAATTACACTGAACGGCCATAAGCCATTAAATGATTTGTTGACCTCAACATAATAAGAGGGCAATTATGGTTTTTCCCATCTGGTGACTGAACCCTCCAACAGTATGCAGGAATAATCAGTTATGAAAATTCAACCCCTTTTACTAGCTGCTTCTGAATTTTTTCTTTTCTACGGTGCTTCCACCATTGAATAAAAGTTTTATTTTTTTGGTTTTTCCCTTTCTGATTTTTAATGTCCTTGCACCCAGGATTTCAACATGAGTATCTTAGCAGCCTATATGCGTCCAGGCTCAAAGTCTGAGATTGTCAAGGTATAAGTCCCACCTTGTATCCTTTATGCTGTTGGATGTCTTTCTTTCTGTATTACTGTGAAAAATATCTAAGCCACAAACTGCAGGTCAATATGCTAGCGTCAAATGACTATAACAAGGAGCACTCTTACCGCCGGCACTCCTGCACATCCAACAGTATGGGAGGTTGATGTATCTACATCCTTTTGTACGGGTTCTCTTCGTTTACATTTATACGGTAATCAAGACCATTCATCAATGATTGTTGGGCACCCGCCACCTTAACAGATGGGTTCAACCAGCTTTGTACTCCTGAGAAAGGCAAAGATATGTAGTCAATGATTGTTGTACTCACTAGCCTTCTCATTTTTTTTACTGTAGACGTGTATTCAACAATTTGTGTACCTTGTAAATGGAATAATCTTAAAGAAAAGCAGAGACTAGGGAAAATGACAGATAGCTGTATTCTCATCCGGTTGTTGATGGATGCGTGCAATGGTGATTGCAGTGTTAGTACAAGGTATGTTCTAGAGCTGTTGTAATTTAAGGTGGATGAAATGTGTACAGGATTCATATTGGGATATCCATGTAGCAATTTGGGTAGAACATTGTGAGACTGAGAGTCTATATAAGACCTATTTGCCCAAATAAATTTTGATTATCCGGCCACTTACTCGGGCAGAACTCTCTTACGTGTATTGCCCAAATTATAACGATCCCAATGATAATCTTGAGGTTTTTTTTTTTTTTTTTTCTCCTCCAGATGGACAAATTACTGACTTGTGCAGGAAACATTCTAGTTCCAACTTTTTGGAACCATTTCCTGCTATAGTCAGTGGCAGCCCTGGCTTTGGGTGTGTGCTATGCCTGAGCTCTTTTGAGTGCAAGAATGATGTGACTGAGTTGCATTCTGCATGGGGGAAATGTTTAGGGTATTATATAACTTTTATTGGAATCCTTTATAAACTTATGTGGGAATGTTTTAATGGGGGAAAAAATTAAGCAACAAAATTTGATGGGTCGAATTTAAAAGATATAAAAAGATATAATACTCTAATAAGAGCCAATGGCACGGAGGGAAAGGGTGTATCCTTCCATTTCCCTTACTTTCCATCGAACCAAGCCAAAAAAAATAAAATTGGTCTACAATTTTCCCTCCCCCTTCCTCCCAACAAACGTAGTGCAAGTCTCATTGAATATGGAGGAATCCAATGCTTCAATTATGGGCTTGAATATTATTCAGATCGACTCGTTTGAGGGAAAAAGCAAGCAATAATTAATAGAGCAAACAATAATTCTCGTAGATCAAGTGGGATGACAATTGGGTTGATCACATAAAATCTTCAAGATAAATAATTAATATTAACTACAAGATGATTGAATAATACTTGTACACATAAAATAATGGTGGATAACAATTTTTTTTAGAGTGTGGTTGGCAAACAACACTGCACTGTTCATGTTTGGTGAGAAAAAAAAAAGAAAAGTAATAATTAGTATAGAAAAGTAAAAAGGTAGTATTGAAAAATGAAAAAAAATTTTGTTTTGTAGTAATTTTTTTATTTGAATAGTAGTAAAAAGTAAATTATGTGATATAAAAAGTGAATAATGTGATATAAAAGTGAGAATGTTTTGATGTTGATTTTTTCGAAGAATGAAATAAATAATATTTGAGAATATTGGTGTTGTTTAACAAACAAGGTCTAAGTTATGCTATAGGCACTAACATTTATTTCAAAATTTTTACAAACTGATGTGATAATGTAACAATTATTGATAAAAGACTGACGTTCTAATTGCCAATGGGCTAGCGTTATTTTGGCTAGCCCTATAGCAAAAATGGACAAAAAAGTAGTCCATCCGACTAGCCATTTTAGCTTAAAAAAAAAAAAAAAAAAAAAGGAAAAAAAACTAGCTAACTAGACTAGTTGCTACGGTTTCTTAGTAAATTTTAGCTGAAAAAATGACTAGTTATTGTAGTTCAATAATGCATAAAAAAAAATAAAAATAAAAAAATTAATAAAAGAACGATTCTCTCCTCTCTTTGGGAATGGTGACAGTGGATAAAAATAATAATATTTAAATTTTAGCTAAAAAAATGACTAGTCATTGTAGCTCAACCATACATAAATAATAATAATAATAATAATAATAAATTCATATAATTCTCTCTTTTCTTTGAAAATAGTGAAAGCGTATAAAAATTAATATTTTTAAATAAAATAGTAAAAGACTAAATTGAATAACTAAAATAAAGAGTATGAAGTTGGTGGTTTACAAAAATAAACTATAAAATAGAATAATGTAATTCTTTAACTAAAATTTGATGATGTATGAAGTATAATATTTTAACTAAAAATATTTATATTTTAATATTTTGAAAAGAATTTTATGGCTTTTGGATCCAGTCCCACTCCTTTGCCAAACACACCCCATCCCCTAAGAATTGCCACTTTTCCATGAAGATCTACGGCATTGATAAAACGCCAAGAAAGAAAGAGAAGAAAGAAGTGGAACATAGAAGAAAACAGGAATAGCATTAATGGGTCATGGCGCATGCAGACAAAGACAAGGGAAACCTACCAACAAGCAAACTTCAATGCTGCAGTCTGCAGAAAACGCGTGGGCAGAGGGCCTGAACCACACAGCTCATACTGCCGAGGTAGTTGCCATTATTAAAGAACAATCCAAAATCTCCAGCTGTTCTCCTCCATTGAAGCAGCTATAAATGTCCACTTAAGCTTTCACACACTTGCTTCAGTATACTCAGTTAAACCCTTTGCAGAGCAAAGATGAAGCTCTTCTTTGCCACCCTTCTGCTCTGTTCTCTTCTCCTCAGCTCCTCTTTGTTGGAGCCTGTCATGGCCGGGTCAGGTAATTAGTGTTTTCTTTTTGTCAAAGCTGCTTTTCGTTTTCTCATTTATTTTGGGTACTGATTAATGGGATTTTTCTTGATGTGGGTGTGAAGGATTTTGCACGAACAAGTGCTCAGACAGGTGCTCAAAAGCAGGGGTGAAGGATCGGTGCATGAAGTACTGTGGGATCTGCTGTGAGGAGTGCAAGTGTGTTCCCTCTGGGACTTATGGGAACAAGCATGAGTGCCCTTGCTACAGAGACAAGAAAAATAACAAGGGCAAGCCCAAGTGCCCTTAAAAATTAAATGAGAGAGAGAGTAAAAAGATACTTAATTAGCAAGTTAGAATTAATGTGTGTTTGGTGGGATTAGCTACTTCTGCATAAATAAAATGTTGGCTATCTTTTTCTGTAGTTCTTGAGAAACTGGAAGCTCTTGTATGACTTGTTTAATCTCAATCAGTTTAAGCTCTTGTGCCCTTAAGGGACTATGTTGAAAATGGAATGAGGAGTTTTGAATTTTTTTTTTTTTTTAGCAGAAAATTCCCATGAATCTTTGAGGTGGTAGAGATTTGGGATGTTCATTTAAAAAAAAACAAAACAAAACAAAACGAAGAGAGGCCAAATTGAGTGAATTGGAGGCCCTATGCAACAATAGCAACTTCTTTAACAATGTCAATTGGAAGGGAGAGGCTTTCGAGAGCCGAGTTCATAGAGTTTTGGTGCGAGATATAGCAAGTGTTACACAAAATTCAGGATGCAATTGTTAGATTGATGGGAGAACCCATTCTGAATTGCGACATATGGGAATGGAGACTCTTTTGGAGTAGGCAATGGGGTTAATGCAAAGCCAGTTGAAGACCACCTACCACCAGACCACCTCTTCAACAAGAAGTGCAACTTGTCACTGCAATTAAGAGCATCCCGAGTTCTTTAAATTTGATTTTTTTTTTTTAAAACTGACAAAAAGAATCATTTAACAAACTATATGCTTTATTTTAAATTTTGCTTTGATCAACAAGGTTCTCTAAATACTATGTGCCAAAAAGTAAAAGTTATTTAATCTTTTAATTTTATATATTCATTTTCTCTCTCCCGTCTACCGAGAACAAAAAATAGAATTAAAAAATAAGAAAATAATAATAATTAATTAAAGTAGAGAAAGATATAAAAAATTTAATATTTAGCTCATTTTAAAAGTGACTCTTCAAATTTAAAAAAGTGAGTTTTTCTCTTCAAATTTAATTTTTATTCGAAAAGCTCAATATAGATGCTTTAATGTGATGGAGGAGAATAGAGACTATCAAAAAAGACAATGGGTTTTGGCCGGTCGGCGGTTAAGGCCAAGTATAATATGTTGGAGGAGGGTTTGTCGCGGGTGGCAAAAGGGAGCATGTTAGTTACCTTGTGCAATGGTTGTTACTTGCACCGACACGTAGGGGCAGAACTACAACGTTTAGTTTGAGGTGAGAAAATTTAAAAAAATTAAAATTTGGGGGGCAAAAGTTAATTTTTAAAGGTATATTTAAAAATAAAAATAAAAATTTGGAAACCACCCTATGGCTTGGGGGCGGGCTGCCCCCTCCCCAAGCCAAAGAAGACACAATATGACGACACATCAATTTTAAGGGCCCGAATTTGCAAAAATGGGGGGGGGGGGGGAGGGGGGCGGGGCTTCATTGTAGCTGTGTGACAACACTTGGTACCCTTAACATTATGTGGTTGAAGTGCTAATGAAGTAGAGCCGCCATATCCGAGTAATACCTCAAGGATGAGTTCTTTTGGAGTGAAGACGACTAATGTTGAACGACTTTAGGGCACTGCTAGAGCACCGCTCGATGGGTGCTCAAGCAGAGTTAAAGTGGAGCAGGAAATCCTGTTTGAAATTGGTTGGGTTTGATTTTATGTACTATACATATATGGAAAGCTTAGCTAGTTAAGTTTTTCGAATTTAAGATGCAATAGTTTTTTTCTTTATAGAGAAATGCTATAGTGAAATAAAAAGATTATTTTTTATCCATAAAAGTCTTAAGTGGCAAGAAGCTATAGGCCTCATCCGTAGTTGTTGTGACCCTACCCATTAATGAACCTATAGCATCTTGTCACTTAAAACTTTTATGGGCTAAATATAATCTTTTTATTGCACTATAGTATATCTCTTCTTTATATTCTCACATGTAAGCAATCGGTTAAGTTAAAATAAATAAATAAATAAAAATAAAAAAAAGTTGGGGTGGGGGGTGCGCTTGCCCAGGCCCATTAACCCGACAAGGTGCCCAACCCGGCAACCCAAGCTTCCAGACACAAATCACATTCAAAATTTTCGTACACAGGAAAAAGAAAAAGACGTTTCAAAATGATCTGATTTTAAACATGAAACGACACCGTAGTATATCTATGCCTCAATCTCTATCTCCCTCTTCTTCTCCCTGCCTGCCATTTTCAATTTCTCATTTCGATTCAGATCTCTCTGAATTCAACAATGGAGAACTCCATGGTTCAAGAGGTATCTCTCTCCGTCTCTCTCCGTCTCTCTCTGTCTCTGTCTCTGTCTTTTTGTCCATACATATATGTATAGGCATTGAATTTTTGGTGCGCAGATTCTGGCAAAGCAGGTGCTGACGGTGGCTAAGGCGGTGGAGGAGAAGCTGGACGATGAGATATCGGCGCTAGATCGGATGGACATGGACGATATAGAGGCGCTGAGGGAGAGGAGGCTGCAGCAGATGAAGAAGATGGCGGAGAAGCGGAACCGTTGGATCTCCCTCGGACACAGCGACTACACCGAGATCCCCTCCGAGAAGGACTTCTTCGCCGCCGTCAAGGCCAGCGATCGCGTCGTCTGCCATTTCTACCGCGACAACTGGCCCTGCAAGGTCCCTTTCGTACTTTCGCATTTGGCTCAATTTTTATCTTTCTTTCTTCTTCATGTTCTATGTGCTTTTGTGTGTTTGTGTGAAAGATATATAATATTTAATTTATCCTAAATCATTATTTTTAAATTATATGCTTCAGATTTTACTATTTCAGCTTTATATGGTTCTGATTTTTCCATTTATCAATAGATTGACGGAGCTCAAAAACTTAATCCTGTGTTGAAGCTTATATAGACTGATGTGTGTCAAGGAGAATATTTTTCAAGCCATCCCATGTTTACCCTTTTTGGTAAATAGTGCTTTTTACCAGGGCTCTTTAACTCCTAGATACTTTCATTCTGTGATTCATTTAATACTGCTATCACATAAGAGTTGTTGTAAGGCTGTTCAAACATCTTGATATTTTTTTTTAGGATCTATTAGAAAAAAACCATATTGGTATCTATTAGTTGGAGAACAGTCTCCATATCTCTCATCCTTAGCTAAATTTCCTTTGGAATGAGGGACTTTGTTATACATGGCCTCAAGGCTTGGCTGCTAAAGGATTGGGATTGGGTTGTGGGTAGGCCTTTGATTCAAAATCTTACTAATAAAAAAGATTATCAAATAAATAAATATGAGAAAAGAATGGGGATGTTAAACATGTAATCTTGCTTTTAGATTCTGATGATGGTACTCTTTTGTTGGTGACAAATATAATTAAGATAGAAGTCTCGCTGAGTTGGATCGAGATCGCTTGCATTGCCTATGGTATTGCATGTGGTACAATAGCTCTAATGTAGGACTTTCATTTTAAATGAATTGCTTAAAATGAGAAAGCACATAGAAAAAAGAGATGGGGATTGCCACCCCACCCAAAGCTACTGGGATGGTTCTGATCTCAATCCCAGTAAACTGATGTACTGTCTATATGTGTCAATATTTCCATGGTGTAGCTACCCCTTCTCTGTTTCTTCATCTCAGGTCTAGACAACCTCCTACATCTAGGCGTCCTTTTTGGTATCCCTCAAATACTTGAGGATTTAAGGGAAGAGTTCTGTTATTCTCTCCAAATGCAAGTCTACTGTTTCTTTTTATCTATGTAAAGGTTTATATAGACTAGCTGTTTTTTTTGGGTGGCATGGCACCATGAAGAGATCACTGTGCTATTTGACTCCTTTCTAGCTATTAGATGTAATGAATAAATTCCCTTACTACCAATAAAAAAAGTGGCAATGATATTCTGATATAGACTCAAGATTTTGGGGAAACAATTTATGTTTATTGTTTATTTGCAGGTGATGGACAAACACTTGAGTATATTGGCAAAGCAGCATATAGAGACACGTTTTGTGAAAATCCATGCTGAGAAAAGTCCATTCTTGGCGGAGAAGCTCAAGATTGTTGTTTTGCCAACCGTTGCCCTCATAAAGAATGCCAAAGTAGATGACTATGTGGTACGTAGAGTAAAAATATGCATACAATCGATGGAACCCCCATCTATATTGTTATATGATTATTCTGTTTCTGGGGTCTTTCACTCTGTTTAACATTACTAGCTCCAACGTAATGTGTTTCAGGTAGGATTCGATCAGCTTGGTGGAACAGATGAGTTTAGCACAGAGGAACTGGAGGAAAGGTTGGCTAAAGCTCAAGTTATCTTTTTTGAGGGTGAATCGTCTCTAAATCCGTCAAGATCTGGTTCACACTCCAGAAGGAACGTTAGGCAAAGCGCAAAGTCAGACTCATCAGACTCAGAGTAAGCCAGTATTGCTTAATATTGTCTTCCAATTTTAGTCCGTCTGAAGGAAGTGGAGAGGATCAGTCACCCCTTTTTTAGTGTTAAAAAGAGCTGAACCTTGGACGGCTACCATTGGGAGCAGCCTAGTCTTGTGGAGTTGTTGTGATCAATATTTTAGAAGCAACATTACTACATCTGAGATTCATGCTATCATCGGCTGTGGTATCAGTTATTGTATTAATGTAACTTCGCAAGGTTTTCAGAAAGATTAATAGTTACTACTAGTAGTAAAGTTTTCAAGCTATATATATATTGTCATACTGCAAGTTTTGTGTTGGGATCTCTGATATCATTTTACTTTTTAGGATTAATAACTTTTTTAGTACCTAAGTTTGCAGTTTTTTACTTTTTCCCCTAGGGTTCCAAAACAGTTACAAATGGTACCTAACTTATGGGAAAAGACGAAATTGATACATCCGTTAGATTCTGTGAGAAAAAATTAACAGTTTGCCACATGCCACTCTCAAAATATACTACGTGTCCTTAACGAAATAATAATAATAAATAAATAAAACGAAACCTAAAAAAAAAAAAAAAAAAATTGGGGTGGCTAGCGACCCCTATTTTGGCCATTGGGGGTGGCCCACCCCCAAGGCCGGTTTGGGGGTGGCTGAACCATCCCAAGGCCTTGGGGGTGGTTCGGCTACCTCCTATGGCTAAAAATGGGGTGGCCGAAACCACCCCCAAAGCCCTTGGGGTGGCTCAGCCACCCCTAGAGGCCATGGGGGTGGCCGAAGTCACCCCCTCTTGGGGTGGTCGTACTACCCCTAAGGCCCTTGAGGGTGGTTCGGCCTCTAAAAAGGGGGTGGCCCAAGGGCCAAAAAAGGGGTGGCTGGGCCAAGCCACCCCCATGGCCAAAAAGGGACCCCCTTTTTGGTTCTTGAGGGTGGTTTAGCCACCCCAAGAGGGGCTGTAGGGGGTGGCCAGCCACCCCATGAAATTTTCAATTTTTTATTTTTATTTTTTAGGTTTAGTTTTTATTATCATTTTTTATTTTTAGTACACGTGACATTTTTATATGGTGACGCGTGTAACAGAGTCTAACGGAAGTACCAATTTCGTCTTTTCCTATAGGTCAAGTATCATTTGTGACTGTTTTGGAACCCTAGGGGGAAAAAATAAAAAACTGCAAACTTAGGTACTAAAAAAGTTATTAACCCTACTTTTTTTCTCTCAAGAGCTTCATTTGTTGCAATGCATCACCTCTCTCTCTCTCTCTCTCTCTCTCTCTCTCTCTCCCCCATTTTTTTCCTCGGGAAGGTCAGGTCGGCAACCAGGATAAGGTCGGTCACTCTTCTTTTTTTTTTTAACCTCGAAAAGGTCGATGACCCAGCTCAAACCTTTGAATAAACTCAAGTTCTATGTTTGAATATTCTTCATGATCAACATATTGCAATGAAAAATTCATCAACAAATGCATTTTTGTTTCATGTTATTACAAATTTAGTACTGAAAGTACAAATGAATTAATTAGTAAAATTTTCAGAATATAGTTTGATGGCTAATGCGTGCTGCATGGGTGTAAACGAGTTGAGGCTAAGCGAGCTTCTTTTGTTCAGGCTCGGCTCGTTTACTATATGGGCAGGCTCGAGCTTGAGAGGATTGGAACCCCATTCGAGCTCATCTATTTTGGTCGAGCTCGGCTTGTTTATGTGCATTAGGGTTTTTTTTTACTGCAAAATCTTAACATTAAACAAAAAAAATTGACACTAATTTGCTAAATGCTAACATAAACAAATCAAATAATGGTTTTAATCACAAAACATGAATAGAATCATAAAATATATTGAATTTGGCATAACTACCATGCAGTAGCAGTATGTATCCTACTCTTAACTCTCTGACTCTTCAATCCAATTATCCAAGTATCCTAAATTCTTAGAATCTTAATCAAACAATTCCATTTCCTATTACATTATTACACATTTGATATTAACATATCAATTAAACCATACAAAATTACAAATTAAAGGGGCTGTAAATACAAAGTAAACAACTCAAAGATGAAAAAGAAAAACTATTACAATTTACAAATCAAAATTATACACCAACTCTCTAGTCACCCTTCAAATCAACTCAGCAACTGCATCAACATCATCCCATGTTGTCTAAATTCATTTGGTTGCACTTGCACCAACTTCAAATTCAACACATTATTGCACTGCATCAACATCATCCCTGTACTTGCACTAACAAAAAAATTTAGATCATATTATTAAATCCCTTGCATTATTTACACTTTTTGTCTAAATTTAAAAATGAATGTTAATAAAACAATTTAATGTGGCTAAGATAGAAAACATAGGCAGACAGAGGCAGTTAAATCATTTAAAAATACCATTGTCCAAGTCTCCAACATAATCCAGATCACCAAAAAATAGCTAGACAGACAGTAATAAAATTATAAAGATACAACAGTGAAAGCAGCAGCCAACACTGGTGGCCCAACAGTTATAAACTAAAACAAGACTTCAAAAAATTGTTCAAGGAAAAGATTAAAGAACATTGAACAATAACAACTATTATGCCTCTGGCAGGTTTATCTCCACCTCACCATGATCCACAGCCTGACATAGCAAATACAAAGTAATTAGTTAAAGTCCAAGCTATTAAGCAACTGAAAATAACATATACAATTTAGGAAAAATTGAAACTCACAGCAGATTTCTTTTTCAGCCCATACAATGCTCTCACCCAATCAGCCCCACACAATAACACTTGCACTGTCTCAGTTGATAGTGAAGCTCTATGGGGATCAATTACCCTTTCTCCAGCACTAAAAGTAGACTCCGAAGTCACAGTAGTAATTGGGATTGACAAGATATCCTTGGCCACTTTAGACAAAATACGATACTTCAAGGTATTGGTTTTCCACCAATCCAATGCACTAAATTCCAAACCCTTCTCGGGTATGTATATACCCTCTTCCAAGTATATTTCCAAGTCTGATTTAATAGGTTTTTGCACCGTATTAGTAGTTCTAAGGAATGACTCATACAATTCCATACCACCTTCATCATCTTCACCAATTGCAACACTACTTGAAGCACCATGTGAAGAGCTTCTTTGAGCAATGCTTTGAAGATTTTGTTCCACAAAGTTTGAATTATGCTCATTGACATACACATCATAAATTTCTTTCAAACTTTTTTCAACAAGCTCAATATTTGAAGTAGCTTCACTCTCTTTGTAGATTATTGGAAAGCAAAATCTTATCAACATCATCTTAAACCTTGGGTCCAAAATTGCAGCAATTGACATCAACAAATTGCATTCACTCCAATATTTATCAAACTTAAGTTTCATTTTTTGTGCCATGGATCTAATGTATTCATTTTCATCCACAGATTTCTTGGTTAGGACTTGCTTCATCCGCCAAACTTCAGGAAGGAATAAGTTAGCTGTCGGATAGTCACTCCCAGATACAATCTTGATTGTCCGGTTGAATACCCCCAAGATTTCACACACATGTTCAACTTTAACCCAATCCTCATGTGAGGGCACCCAAGTAAATATTTGATCATTATATCCATACATAGGGAAGACCTCCCTAAACTCAAGTGCAGTTGCTAACATCATATAGGTACTATTCCAACGGGTAGGTACATCCAAAAACAGTTTCTTCTTAGACAATTGCAAATTCTTTGCATGCGAAGCAAATTTTACTAACCTTGCTTCGGATGCAACTAGGTACTTAATACCATCCCTAACACAATCAACAATGTCACCAATTTCAGCCAGCCCATCTTGAACCATCAAATTAGTTACATGTGCAACACATCTAACATGAAACAACTTCCCTCCAATAACCAGCAATTTCCCAAGGTTAAAAACATCTCTTATGTGCCTCATTGCTACATCATTAGCATTTGCATTGTCTACGGTGATTGAACAGATTTTATTCTCAATACCCCAATCTCTAAAAGATTTATGGAGTGCCTCAGCAATTGTATGTCCAGAGTGTGGAGGGGGAATATTACAAAAGTTCAACACACGCCTATTTAAACGCCAATCTTCATCTATATAATGACATGTCACAACCATGTAAGAAACCTTTTGACATGAAGTCCACATGTCAGTTGTGATGTTAACTTTGTGAACCTTACTCAACAAAGTTTTCAACTTTTTTTTCTCTTTATCATAAGTGGCAAAACACAAAGTCTTAGCAGTAACCCGAGAGATCCTTTTCCAATGTGGTGTGCAAGCTTTCATAAACTTATTAAATATCTCATGCTCTAGAAGCATAAAAGGGTACTCATGATAAAGGATCATATGAGCACAAAGTTCTCTCACCCTAGTCTCATCATTATTGAAACTGGTAATGTTATCACTAACATCAACCGACAAAGTCCTTTGCTTCTTGGATCCTAAGTACTTGAAACATTTTTTCAAATGCCTAACCATAGTAGATGTAGTACTAGATTTTGATATGCTGAATTTAGTCTTGCACCATTTGCATTGGTTTTTTTTCACACCACCACCCTCATCTACTTCAACAAAATGATTCCAAATATAAGAGGTTCGCTTCCTATCCTTTCTCTTATGTGCTTCGATTGGTGTGACTTCTGCATTTGAATCCGTAACACTATTAGTATCTTCATCTATATTAGCACCTAAGTTAATTTCAAACTCATCCTCATTCTCATACTCCTCCTCAATTGTATTTGAATCAGCAAGTTGCAATTCTTCATCCGCCATGTTGCAAGTTAAACTTCAAACAGAAAATTGATATAACTATATAAGTACATTACTAGACTAATGTGATACTAAGTGAATTCAGTTATCAATATAAGAGATTAACAAGAAAACAGAGAGGGAGTTTTGATAATACACATACCAATATAAGGGCCAGAGAGTATAGTCGAGATCGAAGACGACGAGGCGAGGACGGTTCTGGACCTAACCGTTAAGATTATGCATTTAAATCAATTCCCACAAGAAAATTTTACATAATCCTACAAATCCAGTTCTCAAAATTCAGTTAAAAAATCATTTAAATAGAGTCAATCCAAAAAAAAAGGCAATGGGAAAGATGGGAGTAATAATGACTTACAGGAAACCCTAACAAGGCCAAGTGTTAAAGCGGAAGAGTCGTCAAGTTTTTGATAATTTAGGTCACTTTCTGAAGCTTTCCTGAAGGTCGTCAAGCAGGCACGTTCATGCTTGCAATTTCTTGCAGCTTCTTTGAATACCTTTCTCGTCTACATCCACTTCTCTTTCTATCTGTGTCTTTTTCACAAGAGACGGCGAGGCGAGGACGGCAGCGAAACCGAGAGACGAGAGAAGAGACGGTGGGAGATGAGAGACTGGGAGAGAGATGCAGAGTGATAGCGTGAGCGTGAGAGGCTGAGTGAAACAGAGGAGTTTAGCACAGAGGAACTGGTTCACAACCCAAAAGGAACGTTAGGCAAAGCGCAAAGTCACACTCATTAGACTCAAGTAAACCAGTATTGCTTAATATTGTCTTCCAATTTTAGTCTGGTCGGTTTGTGATTCCGATTTTAATAAGTGCGATTTTAAAAATTGTATTTTTAAAAATTATTTTTTTGAAATCGCAAAGGTGTTTGGTAAAATATGTTAAATTTTTTTTTATTAAATATTTGTTATAATAAATCGTGATTTTAGTTTAAATTCACACTTTTTCAAATAGCACCCCTAGCCTGCTTATAAAAATTGTAAATTTTTTTTCTTATTTTAAATTAAATGTTTTTTAAATCGCAATGTCAAACATCTTACGTTTTGCAATATCTTTTAAAAATACAAATTATTCTTATGAAATCGCAATCCTTAACGCACTCTCAAAGAAGTGGAGAGGATCAGTCATCCCTCTTTTAGTGTTCAATTTGTTTTAATGCATCACCTCTCTCTCTCTCTTCCCTATTTTTATCCTCGGGATGGTCAGGTCGACAACCAAGACAAGGTCGATCACCCATCCTTTTTTTTTTTTTTCACCTCGGAAAGGTCGACAACCCAGCTCGGACCTGCAAATAAACTCAAGTTCTATGTTTGAAGAATTATTCTTCATGATCAACATATTGCAATGAAAAATTTATCAACAAATGCATTTTTGGTTCATGTTATTACAAATTTAGTACTGAAAGTACAAATGAATTAATTAGTAAATTTTTCAGAATATAGTTTGCTGGCTAATGTGCATTAATAAAGATAAATATAGGTTTCTAACTAAAAATGATATTGAGTTAATTCAGTTAACCAACTCAACAAATGGCTAATCTGCATCAATAAGATGAACTTGCTTAATCATTATGCTAAGGTGCCATTTACTCTTATTAGACAAGGGGATAAGAGCTCCTTCATAGTTCCTAGAACTAGAATTTGTACTTGAAGGATTAAGGGTATGTTTTGGTGTGGGTTTGAGGGGTTTAAAAATGTGTTTAACATTCAAAAAGTTCGTTTAATAACAAAGTACCCGTTTGGTAAAAAAAAATTGAAAGCACTTTTAATGGTCTAAAAAGTTTAAAAATAGCCAAAACGCACTTTTGACAAAAACTTAAAAATAAAGCTTTTCTAAAAAGCATTTTTTGACCTTTATGGCTATTCTACCTAGATGTAACTATAGTAGTACCAACTTGCAAAAGACTACTTAGAAGAGACCTAGACGGTGAAAACTATAGGTGCACCCTTCAGCTTAAATGAATGCTCACATAATTGGCCTAAGGAAATAGGCTCTGTAAAGGGTCAATTGGTTTTTTTTTTTTTTTTTTTTAAATCCTCATATGAACTGTTAAATGAGACATAATATTGCAAGTTAAAGATTGAATTTATCAAGCCTACTAGATATGGTGAAAAAAAATAGTTAGCCCTGGAGAACATAAATGCATGCATTTGTGCAACTAAGGGTTATTACTTACTTCCCTTTCAAAAAAATAAAATAAAATAAAATTACTTCCCTTGACAATGGCAAGTAGATCTAGAGCTTCAGCGATTTATAGCTCAAATTACTAGCAATTCAAATAACAAATACAAAAAAGCTTATATGAGATTTAATTGTCCAAACAAATAGGTGGGCTGTCCGAGACTTGCTCGGTGGGATAAACTTTAGAGAAACTTTCTCAAAATTGACGGGAGGGCAAAAACATGGACCCCTCTAACAACATCATATGCATCAAAATATACCATCATCGCTAGCAACTAAAACCTCTTAAAACAAATTATATATTACTAAATCCCAGATATGATTTACTGTATATAACAACAACAGGGAAGAGAATAGAAAAAACAAAACAAAACAATAACAACAGGGAAGCATCAGATACAGAGTTCAAGAGACTTCAACATCCACTCAGTCACAGTGGCATGTGTACAGAGCATGAAACCCTTCCAAGCCATGCCGCCATAAGAGCAGATTGTTCTCCAAACTGGGTGATCGACCTTCTGACAAGACCAAAAACAAAGTGACACAACAATTGAACAGAGTCATCTATTCATAACTAATAAAAGCTTAACATAGAGGAAATACAACATATAGCAATGCCCAGAAGATGTAAGCATTTTGTTTTATGATTATCAACGGTGCCTGTTGCCGCCTCTGGCTCGAGCCAGCACCATTTTCCCACAAGGATGGCTCTCCAGAAACTTGCTATGATACTCAATGAGTCCAACAAGAGCTTGGTGGATGGCCCCCTGCACTTGTGAAGAAGAGAAAAATGGTCAAAGATTTCATAATAAGGACAATGGCAATTAGCTAAAGCTGCAGTTAAAGAGAGCAGACCATCTGAAACAGTTCCTAGTTCCATATTTGACACATTAATTAATAATAAGGTCCAAGAATCAATTTCAATATTTATGATTTTTTTTTCTGTTGAATTGACTATACTCATAGGAGAAGCTTTCTGTTATACGTCACACAACTGGGATGATGTGACAATAAATTAGCATTTGGATCAACAATGGCTAGTAAAAAAAGAAAATTAATGGCTAATTTTTACTGTCGCAGTAATCGTACAACAGTTTACTAAATAACCATATATATATATATATGTGTGTGTGTGTGTGTGGGGTAAGATAAAGGTGAGAAATATGCGGATCATCAAATTAACCTTAGATATTGTCAATGCAGTCTGAGCAACATAATTCCCAAATTTATCCTGAAGAATATTCAGAAAAAGGTTGGGACTAGAAATAAGCTCCTGAATAATCCTAGTGGAGTGCTCTCCTCCAAACTCTCTCATACATTTCTCCACAACATGGCTGCCAAACTTGTCCATGGAGAGAGCACGAAAGTTCCCTTCAAGCCGCGCCACTAAATCTGCGAAAACATGTGGTATCCTCAGATCTAATATGTGCTGCACAACAAAGTTCCTGAAAGGAAAATAACTCGTGCATCTTAGTAAACATTTTTATGATTGAATTAATTGCAAATTTCAGGTACCAGGAACAACACTGCATCTGATGAGTTTAATAATTAAAAAGGCCAGAAGAAACAAAACTAAAAAGAAAAATGAAGGAATAATAGATGTTTACTCACTTTCTGCAGAAAAATTCTTTTTCCAAAACATGTATAGTCAAATCATCTAATTGTCAGATTATCTTGCCTAGAGGCTATCAAGATGAGAAAAGTTTCATCTGGGTGTCCTTATAATTGCATTGTCAAGCCAATTGACTAAGAGCCGCTTTAGAATTGCGTTAAGAAATTTCAAATGTGTTTTTAGTACTTAAAAAACTATGCCGAGCAAAAATAAGTCCAATTGGTAAAAAAACTCAAAGAGCAGGCTTTTTTTTAGAAAAGATCTTTTAGCTTTATTTTCTAATGCAATCTTAAACAATCTCTAAAAGGGCAGTACTTAAGGTTCTCAATATTAATTCAAGATCCAAACTCAAAGAAATATGAGAGGATAAAGATGGACAAACCCATAAGGATGATTTGCAAGGAATAGGGCATTTGCTGCTAGTTTACCCACAAGACGCTGCTTAACTTCTCCACCAGCATAATCAATACATTTATACAATGTACAACACCCAACTTTGTCTGTCGCAATATCAACACAGTTCTCTACTACCTCATTCAGAAGATGCTGCAAATTCACAAATATTAAATGTATATATATAGTTCCAAAAGGAAGAGTAATAACATCAATTAAGTAAATGCAGCAGCAATTTTATTTATTGACTGCCTAAATAAATAATTGATTTATTTTTTGGACTTTTGTTTTCCTTTGGGTGCTCTGAATTTATATATGCATCAATCAATTTATTATCTGAACATGAAAGGAGAAAAGATTCAATGTAGTTTATTTACTGATTTTTTTTTTTATGCTGGGGATCGATATTATAATGATGCATTATGTTACCTTATTAAACTCTTCGGAGAAAAGACAAAAGCATCGAGCCAATAGAAACTGACCACCCGAGCACTTGGTCAAGCTATGTGTCAAATTCCTCAGAGCCGATATGAGCAATGCTACTTGTTCTGGGGTTTTCAGATGCTCCAATAATTTCTGCATGGACCGACTTCTGCAATTATAAAAAGAACAAATAAAAATATTTTAGAAATTACAAAAAGTCCAAGAAACAATTAAAATATATCCATACAATAAAAAAGAAGGAAATTATATATATATATATAACACGTACGTACCCAAGGCTGTCGGTGCATATACGCTTGAATTTTTTTCCATTAGATACCAAATAGAAAAGAATTTCAGTAATTTTTTCTTGATCGCTTTCTTCGCAAATCTTGAGAATTTTACACTCGCAATTATCATAAAGCATGGACTTATACAAACGGTCCATCTCAGTTTCCCCTGGCATCATCGCTCCCTCAAACTTGTTACAATACTTACACTCATGATCACGATGAGCATTATGGGACCTTCGAAAGTTATAATCTTGTTGATTTCCCTTTCGAAATCTACTCGTTGATGCCTCTGATGAGCCTGTTAGAATATAAATTAAATTATTAATTTTTTTTTTTATATAAATTTAATAATATTTTTAAAATAAATAGTGATTTAACATGTTATAATACCGTAGCTAGAAGAAGAGGCTGCAGACTCATCTGGTGTCGGATAATTCCTGGAGGAGGAGCTTGAATATTGTGGATTAAAAAGACCAAAATTATTATTGCTCATATAATCACCACCCATTTGGCCTCTCACTGCAGATTGAATTCTTCTCCTCTCTAAACAATGCACATGATGTATCAGCATCTGAAATTTCTGCTCATAACTTGAAGGAAAAAACCCGCCGCCACCAGAATTTCCCAGAGCGGCCGCCGAAGACGGCAGAAACTGAGACCGAGGAGGAGGAGAAGTTGATAGACTGAGCAGACGCAGCGAATCCTCGAGGCTTTGCTCAGGCGGATTCATAGGGTACTGACCAAAATAGCGTCCGGGGAGATCATAAGGGTTTTGAAAATAAATGTTCTCAGTGAAAGGGTTTTGGTGGTTTTGAAGTAGTCTAGGGTTTTGGAAAAGGCGGTTTCCAGATAAGGGGTTTGCAGGGAAGTGGTTTTCCGGTGAAGTAGAAGAAGGAAGAATATTAGGGTTTTGAGACTTCATTAACAACAAGAGTCTTTCATTATCTTCCTCTCTCCAGTCCCCCATAGTGTAACACAGAGAGAGAGAGAGAGAGAGAGAGAGAGAGATGTGGGTTTTTTTTTTTCTTTATAGAGGATTGGGTTCCTTGGAGTTATAAAGTAGTGAGGGTTTAAAGATGTGTTTGGAATGAAATAGTACTGTCACCGAAAAAGGGTTTCAAAGGGTGCTCTCATGATAGGGTTTTAGGGTTAGTTTGAGATCGCTATCTGTCCCTTCATAGAGAGATATGAGTGGTTTATTGGCCAAACAATTCCTAAAAAGGTTAGCGACACAACATATCCAGCACAGAGATTGAGTTTGCATCAATTAAGGAAAGGTTTTCGATTGAGTGTCTATCGCTTTTCTTTCGCCTATATCTTCTTCCTGCATGCAAATTCGAAATATAATCTCTCTCTCTCTCTCTCTCTCTCTCTATATATATATATATACAAATTATGTGGTCATTTTTTTAAAAACAAAATAAAAAAATAAAAAATAAAATTCTTAAGTAATAACATCCTATATGGTCCTTTTTTTATTTGGTATTTAAAAAAAAAAAGCCTTTTTCATAATAATGACCATTTTTTTAATTTAAAAAATGACTATTTTTATGAAGAAAAAATCCATTTTTTTTATTAAAAAAAATACTAAATAAAAATGGACCACATTTGATTATATTGCTTCAAAAAAAAAAATTCATTTTTTTTTTATTTTTTTAAATAAAAAATAAAAGAAAAGTTGGGCCAAAGTCGATTGTGTAAAAAAATTGTGCCTTTATCATGCCTCATATATATATATATATATATATATATATATATACACTTCATCAAAGGGTCAAAGGAAAATTACTAATAAAAGCCTTAATTAATTTTATTGGTTAGGGTTGTCTCTAAGGAAACAATTAAACAGCCTTATTTGTCGGGGGTGTACGTATGATTTTGAATTTCCAATTACATGCATTTTAAACATAACTATTGAGAAATATATGGGAATTAAAGATGTGTTCCTTCACAACTCTGCCGTCATTATATGTTAAGTAACTAAATTAACAAGTTTGTGAAGATGTGTGTATGTGTAGGAGGAATTTATTATGAAACGTTCCATGTTAATGAGACAGTGGATCGTTAGAAAACAAATACTAATTGGTGGATCTAGCTTACATGCTGTTATTAAAATAAATAACAGCATATATGCTGTAGTTTAAGCAACGGTCAAGATTAAATATCTAAAAATCTTTCTTCATTTTTTATCTCTTATTAAAAGCTTCTCAAAGTCAACTTTGAGATTCAATCTTAACCGTTGCTTACACTATAGATCCCCAATTGGTAACATAAATATATTTCTACATTTATATTTAGTACATCATAACTATCATTTATTGTAATTTATTTCATTTTTGACAAGCTAGTTTCTAGTTTCGTTGACCATTGTAGTGAAAGTAACCACCTTCTTCTTTTCTTTTTTTTTTTTCTTTTTTTTTTAAATGATGACAAAGTTTTACTCCAAATCTATTAAATTGATATCTATCTTTAGAACTTGTGATGCATTTTACTTTTTTCTTTTTTCTTTTTTAATTAAAAATACAAGTGAGAAAATTGAATCACATGTTTGCATAGCTTGCTTGTTTTATGTTTTAAATAATTTTATTTTTTGTTTGCCTTTTTTTTTTTTCTCATATTTATGAGTAAATGATATACATCACTTCATTATCCCCTCATCCCTTTTGTAGGCGATTGAAAAAAATAGCTAACTACCTAGAATGGGGCGGTTAGCAGTTTTAAGAGTAAGCAGAGGCGGTTTTAGTGTTTTAGTATTTTTTGAAAGAAATAGATGATTGGCACAAGTGCTTAGTGTTTTTTCCTCTCTTTGTACATCATTTGTATCTAATTTCATAAAAAAAAAAATTAAAAAAAAAAAAAACGCAACACCATCTAAAATAGGACTTAAAAAGAGGCTTAAAGAAAGCCCAAAACACTCAAATAAGCTCAAAAAGTTATTATAGTGTGCAGTTGATGGTTAAAAGCAATAATAGCTAATCATAACTATTTGTACACCCTTACCAGTATCCTCAAAGTTTATGTAGCGTGGTCTCCATAACAATTGGTGTATGAAAATTGATGTTTTGGTTGAAGATACCACGCCGCATAAACTTTAGGAGATGGAGAATAATGAGATAATGTAGAACATAATTCAATTTAGTCTTATAGATTGAATTGATAGTTTTGAAAAGAAAAATATATAGATCCTTTTGGGGTCCCACTTCTTATTATCCTACAAAACAGTTTAACACCTTTGCATAGCCAGCGGGCTTATGACTTCGTCCAAATCGCAAAGAGGCAGAGTACTCTTTTTTAAATTCAGAGAGTGGCAGTACTTGATACGGCTACACTTATTCTTTTCCTTCTGTCTCTCAAAGAGAGATTACAGAGTTATATTTGGAGTCTACTAAATTGAATTAGTAACAAAATTAAAACATATATACGGAAAGCAAGTCTGAGTGGTAGTGCACCGAATGAACCGGCCACATCACTTATAAATTATAGAAACTTACATAAATTATATCTTTAGTTTTTGGTGGGGGTCTTCTTCACATATGGGCCAAATGGTACTCAGCATCTCACTAAGAACTCCCAGCGGCCCAGCCCTCCAATTCTGGTAAAAATAGTAGAAATCCAAACCACTTCGAATGCATGATTACCCAAGTAACACCAGCACCTTCATTTGCTTATGGACTGGCTACCTTCATTTGCTTCACCAATCCATCCAGTGTATGATATATGCTCTTAATTTGAGGATGTGATTGGGAACCTACAAGGAATTCATGCACAACACCATTGATGCTGATCCAACTATGCCCTGGCTGCTTCTTGACTCCCTTTTCCCTCATAAGCCATCTCAGAGCAGAGACATCACCCCAGCGGCAATCAACTGCAAATGCATTAGCCAACATCACATATCCCGCAGAATTCTCAGGGTCCACTTCAACAAGCTTTCTGGAAACATATTGTGCCAACTCAACTCTAGAGTGGAGCAGGCAACCCCCAAGCAAAGCACCCCATACAAACTTATTAGGCTCAAAAGGCATTGAAAAAACAACCTCCAGAGCTTCTTTGACCAGCCCTACTCGTGCAAGGAGATCAATATAGCAAGCATAGTGTTCTAATTCAGGGGAAATAGAAAAGCTTGAGGTCATGTCTATGAAAATATGGCGTCCTTTCTCTGCTAAACCTGAGTGACAGCATGCACATAAAACACCAAGGAAAGTTCCAGCGTTGGGTTTTAAACCAAACTCTTGCATTTTGGAGAAAAGCCCCAATGCCTCCTCTCCCTCACCATTTGCTGCAAGACCCATTATCATAGCATTGAAGGAGACAACATCTTTGGAGACCATCTGGTCAAAAACTTCTTTTGCTGTCTCCAAGCTCCCACATTTAGAATACATGTCAATAAATGCCGTGGCTAGTATTTTGTTTGATTTAATAATGCCTTTAGATCCTATAGATTTCATATATTCGTGCACCCACCTACCAAGATCTAAATCACCAATTTGAGCACAAGCTGAAAGCACACTAACCATTGTTACATGGTTAGGTTTCCTATTGGGATCCACCACCATCAGGCGAAAAATACTCAAAGCCTCCATAGGGCAACCATTTTGTACATATGCACCAATCATAGCATTCCAAGGAAGCACATTTGTCTTGGCGTTATCAACAATTTCATCAAATCTTTCCCTACTCTTCTCAATCTTCCCCCATTTCCCATACAAATAGATTAGAACAGTATTCACTGCGTCACGACCAGACTTCTTAGAATCAATATTTTTGTCGATTTCTGTTAGAATTTTTACCCATTCCTCAATTCTTTCAATCTCAAGGTTTGAACATGCCGATAAAACATTGATCAAGGTATCAATTTCTGGCCGCAAGTTCAGCTGAACCATCATAAGAAAAAGCCTTAAAACCTCCTCAGTCTCACCTAACTGAGCGTAACCAGCCAATAACGAAGTCCAGCAACGCACCACTCCCTTATCCGACATTTCATCGAACACCTTACGTGCTGATGCCAAATCTTTAAGACCCTTCGCATAAACTCCAAGAAGGGCATTACATACAAATGAATCACCAAGAAACCCCATCTTCACAATATGGGTATGAATTTGGTTGGCATAAAGTGCAATATTGGACCGAAAGCACGCCTTGAGGAGGAAACAAAAGCTGAAGTCATTAGGCGAAAGGGAACGTTGCTTCAAGGTTTTGAAGATGGAAAAAGCATGGGAAAAGAGACCCTCTTCAGCCAAGACTCTGATAATGGCATTGAAGGGGAAGATATTCGAACTTCGGAGTTGATGAAAGACTCGAAGAGCGATACGTGATTGGTAGTGGCCAATAAGACGAGTGGCTAACAGATTGTCTTGATTGGCACCAACTCGAAAGATGTGGGCATGGATTTGAAGGAGATGAGAGTGTGAAATGCGGCCCTGCAGGAGCGTAGAGAGATTAGTGAAGTTAGGGGAGGCTGGAGTGGAAGAAAGAGAGCGTAGAAGGAGAAGGGAAAACTGAGCAGAGCGGCAGTTTTTGAACCTTGGAGGAGCTGCAAGCATAGTTGCCCGTGAGTTTCAGTTCAGACTCGCGCTTCCCTCCTACAAATAGGTGAAAGGTAAAGGTCAGTTTTGGTTTTGAAATTGATATTTAGAAATAACACAAAAGCGTTTTATAATAGGGGAAATTACAGTTTATTCCCGAAATTATGTGCTTTTTTCTTATTCTATCTTTAATGTTTAAAAATTAACAATGTATTTCATAAAGTTATCGGTTTTTTGCAATGTAGCCATTTCATTTGTAAATTCCATCTTTTTGGACGGTTTGGCACTCACGTGTGCATTTCATGTGGCATTTAAGGACTAAATTTGTCAAAATTACCCTCATAATATTTCAAAATTATCCAAAATATTCCCATGTTTTTTTTTAAAAAAAAAAAATTTAAAAATCTAATTGGGGTGGCTGGCATTCCGGCCAGCCGAGCCACCCCCTTGGTCCAATTGGGGGTGGTCGAACACCCCCATTCCGGCCACCCCCATTAGGCCAATGGGTTGGTTCCGGCCAATTGGGAGTGGCCGGCAACCCCCAAACGGCAACAACTTTTTTTTTTTTTCAAAAAAAGGGGTATTGTAGACTTTTCACACCAAAAAATCACGTGAGACACATGTGACCTCTGAATTGTCCAAAAAGACGGAATTTGCAAATGGATTGGCCACATTGTAAAAATAAAAAATAAAATAAAAAAAATAAAAAACTTTATAAGGGTATATTGTAAATTTTTAAACATTCGAGGCAGAATCAAAAAAGGCGCACAACTTTGGGGATGGAGTAAATTATAATTTTCCCATTATAATTTGACATTTAAAATCGTAATTTAACTTAAATTTTTGGGTTAAATATCATTCAAGTACCTGTTGTTTACATCAAAATCAAATAGCCATCTAGGTTTTCAAAAATATCACAACTAGTACATGTGATAAGCAAATAAACCCACTTGGTACTTCCGTCAAGATTCCATTAGGTTTTTTAACTGAACGTCATGTCACCCTTACACATAAGTGCCACGTGGCGTAGTACCTAGGTTTTTGGGTGCCACGTCATATTCAAAAAAAAAAAAACCCAAAAATAAATAAATAAGAAAGGACAGAGGGGTGGCTGAACCACCCCATAGGGGGTGGCCTATGGGGTGGCTGAACCACCCCATAGGAGGTGGCGTATGGGGTGGTTCAGCCACCCCCACGCCAGCCGTATAAGGGTGGCTGAACTACCCCAGGGCCCACCCCCTTGGCCAAACCCTCAAAAAAAATTTTGAGGAGATTCTCAAAAATATCACAAGCCATCCAATTACAAAATTGTTTACCTGAGGAGATTCAGCTCCGCCGTCATGGCGATGAAGAAAACCAACCCTATTGAAGAAGGCTATCTAGGGATGCTCCGGAGGCGATGAAGGCAGCGCTTGAGAATCTGGAAGACGTGTTGCTTGAACCACCAAGGGCAGTTCAAGGAAATCGAGCCGGTATTTGAAACAAACTAGGTACCTTCCTGATTTGATGGGCGACTCACTTGAGAGCTACCCTCGTTGGTTGTTCATAAACATCGGCTTGCCAGAGGAGGAGGGCAGCAGTAGGACTGGCTGGTTCGCCAAGCATTGCCCAACGAGGAACAAGGATTTCGAGATGTACAAGATTGAGATCGTGACGGACGGCAAGGAGGTGCCACAAATCAGCTTGTCGGATTGGTTGAGGAGGAGCGTGAGAAACGAGGAGTATGTGATTTGGGCCAAACCCTCAAAAAATAATTTAAGGGTTTGGGCCGTCTGGGAGTGGCCGAACCACCCCTGCATCCTTTCTTTTCTTTCTTTTTTTTTCGGGGTTTTTTTTTTTTTTTGTTAGCCGAACCACCCCTGCATCTTTTCTTTTTCTTTTTTGTTTGTTTTTTTCTTTCTTTTTTTTTCGGGTTATTCACGTGTAAGGGTAACTTAACATTCCGTTAAAAAACCTAACAGAATCTTGATAGAAGTATCAAGTAAGTTTATTTGCTTACTACAGGTGACTATTTGATTTTGTTGCAAACCACAAATACTGAAATGGTATTTAACCCTAATTTTTTTTTATTTTTTAAATTGCAATTTTTTTTTAAAAAATGTATTCTTAAACGATACTTTTTTTGTGATTTAAAATTGCAGTGCCAAACTTACTGGAAGTACACAACAAAAATCAGTAAATCCATGCGTAAATTTATTATTCATTCGATCACCAAACATATTAGAGTTGGCAATTCTTTCCAACTCTATTTGTTTTTCTGTGGGCATTGCATTTGCATGTGATTGGAGCCACGTCTTTCTCCCTGTCCAAGCAACTTGAACCCTTTCACATCTTTTTCTGTGATTTATTTAGTACTTATCGTCATCGTTCCATAGATTCCATGCGGACACAAGAAACAACATTGTCATTATGTTCTGCGTTTGTAACAAGAAAGACAAAAACAACAAAATCTGCAAGATACTTACAACAAACATACAAAGATGTATCCTTTTATACATAAACACTCTCCATTTGCAAGAGCCTAATTGGCCTCCACTCATATCTCACTTCTAGCCTCTCATGTTGGAAAACGAATTCAGCCTCCTAATGTTGGAAAACGATTTCTGTATACGCCGGTGAACACGTCTATACACAGATGGAAGCAGTTCAAAAGAGAAACTTTCATCCAACTTGCTCACTACCAGGGGCATCATTTTCAGCATTACTTGTCAAAGATAGGAGTTCCATCAGCTCCATTCGATACTCCAGGCCTCTCAGGTAATGACCCAACAGCATGCACCTTATGGAGGAAAAAGAAAAGGATATATAAGAAAGAAAAACAAACAATTCAAAAAAGTAGACTGAATTTGAACAGGATGCCTGAATAAATTGACAATACATTAGGGACAAAAGCGGGTACTCTTGTCCAAACTTTAAAAAGGAGAATAACAAAAGGCATTAGGGACAAAAGCGGGTACTCTTGTCCAAACTTTAAAAAGGAGAATAACAAAAGGCAAGACACCAGAAAGAATAACTGATTTTCCAAAATTCAGTAATTCTCTTTCAAAGAGCTCATACCCAAAATGTGCAAGGAAATACACAAATGACCATGATTCAAAACAAGCTCAGTACATGCTGGGTCCAATTTTCAATACCAAACAACCATGTGGAGAAAGCGAGAGCTGGACTAACCAGAAGAGGAGGCGTGCCAAGTAATCCCGAGTTAATGAAATGAGAGGCTGGAATTGAAGTGAGGTGTTCTCAACAAGCTCAGCACAATCTTCACTCCCTACATTTATTGTTCCATTTGAGGAATTTTCTGACAGTGGAGGAGCCTTGGAATGCATCTTGGGAGATAGGGTAGCAAGGAGACCATGCACGACAGAGTGGATTATTTCTTTCAATTCAGGAGATGTAGGTTCTGATAATTCAGCTACCTGTACGTAGAACTATTTGTATCAGCCACAAGATGGACTCATATGAAACAATAAATCTAAAATAAAGATAAATGAAAGAAGCTATGTTGAAAGTGGCTGCATGACGGGATGAGTGTAAATTCAATAACTGAATTTTTTTTTTTTTTGATAAATAATGTATATTAAAAACGAGTAAATGGGCACAACCCAAATATACAAGAAGTACACAAAAAAACCCCTACTAAGTAGAAAATAAAGTACATAACACTAAGAAATCAAAAAATGTATACACATGCGAATGAGACCAAGTCACTTTCCATGAAAACATAGTATGTAACGCCATCTTCTTCAACTCGAGCAAGCCAATCTCACGATCCTCAAAGCTTCATGCATTCCGTTCTCGCCAGAGACACCACATCACACAATGGAATCATCCTCCATATGTGCAAAGCAAGCCGTTTACCCAACTGTCCCCTCCAACTTCCCAAGCAATCATTGCTCAAAAAAGGGTTGCATGCAAGATGAGAGAGTATCAAAAGGGCAAACTGGTGTAAAAATAAATACATCCAGACCCCAAAGATTATATGTGAGAATTTTTTTTGTAACAAGTACTTAAACATTACTATCTTATAAGAGCAGGTAGAAATTATTAAGAGATTAGTGTAGAAGCATGATGCTATAACCTGATATCTTGCACTATGTAGTCCAACAGTTAACCAAAAGCCACACCTCATCCCAATACATCCCATGGGCATAAATTAGACTGAAACTTAGCAGTATGAGCGTGGGAACAACTAAGGAGTGAACACGCTTAGACATGAAACAAACAGGATGAAACTACTTCCATACTAGCACTTTCAATTTTATTACTGGAGAAAGAACAGAACATGGATTATGATATCATAAAATAAGCAGCTTTCTTGCAAGTAAAATCCTAAGAGACAAGATTTTCATTCAGAAAGTAATCATAGAAATAAAACAAAGCCTTACGCTTGGTAGGTTACTGTAGCAGAAAGAAATTAAAAGGGGTTTGAACCTATTGTCATAAAAATCCACATTCTCTTTCCTTTTCAGCGCCTTGTCATGAAAAAGAGGGAGTATCAGGGTCGTTTGGTGAATCAAAAAGTGTATACGATAGCATCATCACTAAACGATGTTGAGTCCAAAACTTCCCAAACAAACACTAATGGATGGCACTAGTGTATCAATACTCACACAAACCAAGGCCTGTAACAACAGCCTCTGGTACTAACATATGATGAAACTAGAAAACTTCAGCAATTGGAAAAACTTATAATCCAAAGGAGCATATATTACCAGACTAGCTTTTAAACAGAGTTACCTTTTCCGGTTGTAGAGATCTCAAGTAGTCCAGCAAATCATTCTTTTCCTCCCCAACAAACTGCTGCATTTGAAGTGCAGCACTTTTCCTCTTGACCTCACAAAGTTCCTTTGATAGAATCGAATTGAACTATGAATATATATTCCGACCAGAGTGACAGGTATAATGCAGATAAGAAACAGAGGAAATTGCAAAAAACCAATGGATTGTCCAGACTTGGAAGAGGATTTGTTTTTTTTTAAAAAAAAAAAAAAAAAGGAATGTGACCCTCGCGGAGCTTAAAATTTCATGTTATTGGCCAAAATGATATGAAAATCCAATCAACAACAGCTCCTTTGTTAGTCATAGCTAATATATTCTAATCAGACTTTTGCAGTCCATCCACTGCCAACCACACTATTTCCAAAATCAATGGGGGATAAACATCAATTGAGATATTGTGATAAAATATCAACAATGTCCATACATAATCTAATCAATCTAAACATGAACTCTGATTTCTTAATCTACCGAGAGAGATTCCTTAGTGCTAGAACATACCTTTTTCACTGAAGATATATGAGACTGCAAATGAAGAATATATTGTTGAGCTTCAGGGGAAATTTCACCAAGGCCTTGAATATCAATGTTCTCCAACAAGTCTTCAGTGAATTTTTCAAATTTAGATGGTGATCCATGTTCTCCAGACAATTCAATTATACTTGCACTGTCAAGTAATAACCCTTGTAAATCAAGTCTAGAAATTTCTGGTGTTTGTTTTTCATTATTTTCATCATGCATATCGAGGTTTTTTTCAAGGCAAAGCCTATATTCAGCATTCCGCAATGTGTATCTGCATCAGAAGAAGAAATACCAGTTACAAATGCCTAACATTTTGATAGACATCAGTCAGTAGAGAATGAAAGGAGAAACTACATATAAGCTTCAAGAGAACATAATCTGAAGAAAATAAAACAAGGATTCGTACAACCACCAAAACTGTCTAAATAATTGTATGAGTTCAGTCACTCTTTCTTGTCTCCATCTCCACGGAGATTAATTAGAGAATAAAAATATGGATCTAGCAAAGCACATTATATTGAAAATGAACATACCCAGTCATCATTGAAGAAACCAATAACTTAGAGAGGGGTTCCCATAAAGCCTCAATAAGAACTTGAAATTGGACAGATGGAAGTAAACCCAACATGCCAGATATAGTCCGTTTCATGGCATCCACCGTCGTTGGTGGAACATCTTTCTGAATGAGACTCACATCTAATGGCTCTATCTCTTGTATCAAATTCGAGAGAGCTGATTTCTGCAAAATTAAACACTTATTCAGACACAATAGCATTAATGCATAACCATTTATTAATAACTACATATATTGATCAATAATAAGCATAAATCAAATAGAAAGAACCATTACAAATCTTGCAAAGATGAATATTCACTAGTTTCAGCATTCACATCCAGCTCAACAAATATTTAGGTAAAATTTGGCTAAGGAACACTTTCTTTAGCCATAGTGGCTAACCGGATATGCAGCTTTTTTTGGTATTTTTTACTGTAGGACTAACCATAATAACTAGATAGCCCAATGTGAGTGCTCTAATGAAGCATCACCAAAGCTCACTTCTTTAAGCTCTACAATAGAAATAATGGTAACAATGCGTAGTATGATAGTATCCATTTGGATCGATGAAAAAAGTGTTGCTCTTAACATATATATATATATATATATATATATATATATATATATATATATATATATATATAAGTATCCATTTGGATATAATTTTTCATCATACCATATTAGGAGAATTACTCGTAGCCAACGTAATATAGTTTCCAAGTCTAATTTTTTTTCTTTCTCAATCCCAGACGCTGTTGAATTATAAACAGAGGTAACATAATCACATATTACCAAGTCTACACCCAACATCTTCAATAGAAAAAATATTCATTGTCACTGATACCTGAAAGTTTATCTCTAACATCTAATAAACACAGCAAAAATAACACATGTTCATTAGCAATATCCCCCCCTAATGCAAGACTAAACGAACCTCAAACTAAACTACACAAGTTCACGCTATTAAGCTAAATTCGTTCTCACTGTTCCCAAACAACCAAAAATCGATTCAAGTTTCTCATAATTCTCCTACATTTTCCAGACAACCAGTGAGAAAAACAATCTAAGTACACCACAGAATTAATTTAATTAGCATAAATTACGGGGAAAAAGAGCTAAGTCAAAGAAAAACAACTGTAATTGAACGAATTCAATAGGGGTAAAAGCAAACGAAATAGCAACAGAAGCTGACCTTGGAGGAATTAGAGGAGAGCGAGGGGCGTCTGAAGCTGAGATCATCGAAAGACGAAGAAGCGAGGACTAGGGTCAGGGGTTTTCTAGGGTTTGCGGAGGAGCGGAGAGGAAAGAAGAGGGATAAGGGCTGAGGGAAAGGGCGTGGGGGCGAGCGGAGCAGAGGACGAGGGAGAGAATAGGAGAGGAAAGATGAGGTAGAGGTTGCCATTTCCAACAACACCTGCCACAGACACCGCTTCTCCCTCGCTCTCTCTCTCTCTCGCTCGCTCGCTCGCTCGTACGCTGGGCCTTTCTCTCCGAAGCGTCTAAACTCCGTACAGCCACAATTAAGAGAGAACAGAACAGGAGGAAAAAGAGGTTGAGATTTTCTTTTTTCCTTTTTTTCTTTTTGGGAAATTTTGCTTTAGGCCTTAAACTTTTTAATAGTACCTCCTAATATTAAAAACTCTTAATTTAACTCATGAACTTTTAATTTTATTCAATTGATCCATTCGTCAGATTCAGTCGTTAACTACTAATGAAAACTACTAAAAATACTAAATTATCCTTTGATTTTTTTTTTTAATTTGAAATTAATGGAAAATTTATAATTTTTTTTAAAAAAATTAGGGTTATAAAGGTCATTTTATCACTTTTAACGTTTAAAATTTGACGGAAGGGGTACATTGCATCAAATTGAAAGTTCAAAGGTAAAATTGAGAATTTAAAATTTGAGGAGTCTTTTCAAAATACATGATAGTTCAGGGTCTTAAATGAAGTTTTTTTTTTTTTTTTTTTTCATTCTTATTCTTTATAGGGAAAAATCCACTTCACCTCCATGATGTTTAAGGGGTTTTTCAACTTGAACCCTAAAGTTTAAAAATTGGAAATGTACCCCCTAATGGTTTAAAAAATTTTCAATTTAAACCTTTCGTTACTAATTTTGGTCAAATTAGATGAAAATCTCTAAAATTACGTAATTACCCTGAGGCTTTTTTAAAAAAATCTCCGTCCAATTTAACTGAAATTAGTAACAGAATGTTTAAATTTAAAATTTTTGAAATATTGGGGAGTATATTACCAATTTTTAAACTTTAGGGTTCAAATTAAAAAACTGCTGAAACTTAAAAAGTGTAAAATGAATTTTTCCCTTCTTTATAGGTTTTAAGTCTTTAAGAATATGAAGTCAAAAGTAATCACATGGGATGTCTTTAAATATAAGTCCCATGGTATGGCGGCATTTATAGATCTCACCCAATTTTTTTTTTCAAGAAATTAGTTGTATTTTGTGATCCCCTATGTGCAAACCTATTTTTCTTACTTAAGCTCCCATGAATTAATAAAGTGCATTGAATTAAAATATAGGGTTAAATATATTTTAGCCCCCTTAGGTCCCGTTTGATTTGCGGAATAGACCATTAGATTGGACTAGCTAATACTAGGTATAACTAGTCATTTGTTTGGTAACACTCTATTCCTGAGAATAGTCTATTATCATGGGACTACTAATTTCATATACACAGGGTTAGCTAAGCCACTAAAAAATGAGTGGCTTAGCTAATCATTTCCTATGAAATTAAATTAATTGTGTAAATTGCCACAAAAAACCCCACTTGTGGGATTAAATTCTCTCTCTCTCTCTCTCTCTCTATATATATATATATATACATATATCTCTGTTTCTCTTTTTCTCCATCTCTATATTTCGTTCTCTCTTTTTATTTTTTTTCTGATTCTTCTAGTACAATTTTTCTGCAAATGCAAACGATTTTTTTTTCTCTACGTCGTCTCCCTTCTCTGTATCGTTTCTCAGTTTGTTTTTTTTCTTTTTTTTGTTTTTTTTTTTTGTTTAATTCTGTTTTTTTATTTCTTTTGATTCTCTGTATCGTTTCTCTATGATTTTCTTCTCTTCGATTCTCTTTTTTTTTCTTCCTTTTTTATTTTTATTTTTATTTATGTACCTTTTTTTCTTTTTTTTCTTTTTTTTTTTAATTCTGTTTCTCTTATCTTTTTTTTTCTCATTTTTTTTTTCTTTGACGGAGAAACAGAATCTGCAAGGTTTTTATAAAATACAAATATATAATCTGTTTTTTTATTTATTTTGATTCTTTGTACATTCCCCAACTATATATATATTTTTTTATTTCAAGATTGAGTTTGATTCTGTTTTCTCCAACTATATTTTTTTTATTTTAAGATTGAGTTTGATTCTGTTTTCTCCAACTATATTTTTTTATAAAAATAATTTTGTAGCATAATTAAAAAAAAAATTAAAGAAAAAAAGAAAAGGACACATACTTGACATAATTAAAAACAAAAAATAAAAATAAATTATAGTGAAGTTGTTTATTTATTTATTTATTTTAAAAAAAAAAAACAATGAAAGTCCTTAATAATATAAATTGTATTTATATTATAAGGGTATTTTATGAAATTTGACCACAATATAATTTCATTCACCAATATATTGCATTGTACCAAACGAAGAAATATGATTAGCTAGTCTATTACAGCGTTACAACCAAACAAAGGAATATGAATAACTAATCTATTACACACTTTTCTATTCTCAGTAGTAGCTAATCATTTTTCAATAGACTAGACATTCCGCGAATCAAACGAAGCCTAAGTATTTATGAAGATAGAGGTCTCTCTAATGTTTATAGACAAATAAAATTGTAGCTATTACAAGAAATTTGGTCAGCATCAACCAAATTTGTAGTGACTTTCGGGTCGTCACTATTAACCATTTATTAGCGATGATTATAGAATACTACAAAAATTTATTATCAACGACAATTTCCTTGTCGTCACTGATATTGGAGCAAAATAAATTTGGTGACACAGGATGTCGCAATAAGAATTTTTGTGATTACTTTTTAGTATTAGCGATGACTATAATGTCGTTGCTAATAGGAATACAAATACATATAAAGTTGTCGCGGATAAATCATTAATATACAATTTCAATTTCATTTTATTTGATTTGTAATTGCATTGAATAAAGTTTCACATATTACATGTTTAATTTGCTATAAAAAAATTGTAAAAATCAAACCCATGTTTTAAAAAGTTGCTACTTATATATATACATATATTTATAAACACTATGAGAGAGAAATGAGTGCCTACAGGTTCTCAAAAATTGTTGGAGCGTTCATCGTAGTTTTAACAGAGCAGCTTAAATATAATAAAATAGTAGTTTGATAGACTAAAGTGTCACAATTATCAGTACATAGCACTTCATAAAAAACAACTATTAATTAATGTATTTTTATAGATTGTTTCATTCAATTCGTAAAAATTAATTTAAATAATGAAATTGATTCTCCCCATTGATCAATCTCTCTTGGACTCAATCGATTCCGCATTTGCTAATACATCATCTATTAATTATGAGTAATTTTATAAGTTTTTCTTGTGTCACTTCAAACATTAGGTGATTTTTAAAATTACCATTTGATCGAAAATTCAATAATGATCAATCATAAGTTCAATGGTAATTTTAAGAACCACATTATTCGTAGAATGACACAAGATGAACACAAGAGTAATTTATAGCATTACTAATTAGTTATATGCAACTTACCTTATAATCAATAATTTAGAATATGTTTGGTATCCGGAATGACCAAATTAAGTTATTTCATTCTCAATAAAAGTTATTTATTTTTCTAGTGTAATAGTAATTTCACATACCAAACATACCGTTAATGCATGCTTTAATTATCTTTTATTTAAGGCTAAGAACTCCATAATCAAAAGATACTTACCAACCCTTCAAATGGCTGGTTTAGTTCATGGATAAAGATAGCAAGGAGAAAGTGCTGTGAAGCCCCCACCAATCTACACGTTTTTCATCTGGTCTTCTCCCATATACCAGCCACTTTTAGACCAAAAAACCCTTTCTAAGCAACTTGGTTAAGTGATCAAAACAAGCTTAGAACTCAACAAAAATAATAATAATAATAACAATAATAATAATAATAATTAAAGCTTAGAACATTTTGGTAAAGGAATAAAGGGAATTGGTCATTTCAAGGGTTTCAAAAGTTGAGCCAATTGTTGTCCAAGTTGGCAGGCTGTCGTCTTCTTTTTTTTTAAGCAAAAAAAAAAAAAGGGGGGGGGGGGGGGGGGGGGGGGGGGGCCAAGTAGGGTCTAATCCGGTTAAGGGTCGTTTGGGATTGTGGCTCAATAAATGCGATTTTAAAAATTACGTTTTTAAAAATTGTGTTTTTAAAATCGTTACTTTTTAAAATTATAAAAGTGTTTGGTAAAACATGTTAAAAAGTACATTTTATTAAATATTTGTTATGCGAAATCATGATTTTCTGTGCCTTTTCAAATAAGCACCCTTTGGTTCCCAAGAGATAGCTCAATCGGCTGGGACCACGCCTAATGAAATGGAGGTCACTAGTTCGAATCTCCATCCCCCTCTTGTGCGGACATGTCAAAAAAAAAAAAAGCACCCCTTGGACTGCCTATAGAAATCATAGATTTTTTTTCCCTATTTTAAATTAAATGCTTTTTAAATCGCAATGCCAAACACTTAACGTTTTGCGATATCTTTTAAAAACGCAAATTATTCTTGTCAAATCGCAATCTCAAACGCACCCTAAAAGCATGTTTGGATTGCGTTTGAGAAATAGAGCTTTTAAGTTAAAAAATGGTTTTTGATAAAAGCTTTAAAATGAAGTTTTTACCAAAAGTATGTTTTTGTCATTTTAAAGCTTTTTGGACCATTAAAAGCGCTTTTAATTTTTTTACCAAACGACTACTTTTTTCTTTAAATGGACTTTTTGAGTATTAAACTCATTTTGATACCCCTCAAACGCAATCCCAAACAAACCCTAAAAATTACACTTTTGTTTTTTTACTATCTTAATTTGTTGAAGTAATAATGTTAATCAATCTTTAATTTCTTTTAGTAAGGATTAATTGATAATTACATGTCAACAAGTAGAATAGTAATGAGACAAACTTTGGCATTTTACTCTTATAAAATTCGGTAATAGTAAAGACACAAAACCTAAAATTTCATATAAGTTTTTTTTTCTTCTTTATTGTTAGGTCACAAAGAATGACCAACAACTAAGTAGGGACTACTTTTAACTCTCTCCATGTTACTAAGCAAAAATTAGGATGGACAATTTTTTATATGACCCACAAATTTAATACGAATCTAACACGATTTAAAGGATTATGGTTGATGAACCCCAAGGGGTTGGCCCAAGTGGTGAAGGCTTTGGTCTTGAGGGTTTGCTCCCTTCAAGGTCCAAGGTTCAACACTCCATAGGTACAAACAATCCATTAAGGCCACACCCCTTGATGAAAATCTAGCGATTTAACCAGTTCTATATAGGGAAACTTCCGAGGGTGTGATGCTCGTGACTGGAGTTTATTCTGCAGGGGTGGGTCCGAAGGGTCCTGCCTTAAAGAGGTTCTCCGACATAAAAAATTTTTAAAAAAAAATAAGAGAGAAGAAATTATGGTTGATGAGTCTGACCGATTTAGTTAAATGGGTCAAGTTAAGGTTGTCCCGTATAATTTTATATGCATGTTTCGACACGACCTAAGCTCAACATAGTGGCAGACAATTTTTGACATGACCCATAAACCTAACACAATTCAATATAAAATTAGGAGGTCAGAGTTGAGGGGTTTGACTTGTTTAATTAAATGGGTCGGTTATATTAACCTATATAGTCTTATACATACGTCTCGATACGACTCAAATCCGATACGCAAACAATAATTGTCACCCTAGCTAAATCCCATTTTATTTTGAATTTCATATTGAATTTGTATAGCCACATGAGCAAGATAGAAGTAGAAATTAAGAAATACAATCCTCATTCTCCCTAAAATTCTAAAGAGTATCGTTGGTAGTAGTTGTAGCGACTTTATAAATCTTTTTATTAGGATGACATTAGTTCATGGATTCGTTTTTTTTTAATAAACCAAAAGAGACAAATAGATAAAGCTTATATGATCACATCGCGAGAGAAAAGGGATAAGGTTTAACTTTTCAGTCAATTTACGCAAGTTTATCTTTAAACAAGCACAAAGAGGAAACAAGATGCGATCGATACTGGCCAGATGCATCAAAAAGCATAAAGGTTGCTTCTAAAAGGAGGAATGTAGACTCTTCGGCTAAATAAAAAATGTTTTTCTTTTTAAAAAAACCAATGGGTATTTTCTAAAGTTGAACTCCCACTTAATTAGTGAGGTCTAACTCGTAATAAATTAAGAAACTATTAATAATTAATAAAAAATTACCCTAAACTTTCAAGGAAAAAAACAAAATGGTGTGGCCCCTAAGGTCCCCTAATAGCGAGAAAATCAAAATCAAAATAGCTAGACAATCATTCACTCAATGTAACATCAAAATCATTCCCTAGCTAACTGGCCAACAGCGAGAAAATCTTGGTAACTAATTACTTTGTAATTATTTTAGTGATATATGATTGTTTCTAGAAAGCACGTATAGTGTCATCAATGCGTTGGTCAAGTCTTATGAACAGTAATGCTATATATTATATTTTTATTTAATTGTTTAGGCTTTTCTTGTTTGACCAAATCTCATATTACCGTCAAAATTAACAGAATTCAATAAATAAAATTGGTGGAATCTAATTTTTTGTGCTATTGGTTGTGTCTGCATTGCTTAGGTGGATGTTTCCAAAAGACATGAAAGAAACAACACACTGCACAGTCCACTTGAAATGTTACATCCTTTAATTTCCACGGGTTAAATGAACCAAAATACAAAACCTGACACTGACATGTCCTAATCAACCACATACACTTGTTTCAGACTTTCCACAAAACCTACTCACAAGAAGAAAAAAAGAACCAATTAAAGAAATACAAAGAGAATAATCTCTCTATACGACCAAGACTATTGACTTCCAAGCTGGGTCGGTGACTCATCACCGTCTCCTCTCAGGGGTCCAACGTGGCAAAGCTGGGCTAAAATGCGCCGACACCACCCTGGAGTCCAAAAGCTCCATGATGGGAGTAAAATTCACGCACCGCGGCACCTTATACTGGTTGATGGACGCGCCTCTCGAGATCGCGTAGTCCATCAGCTCCTCAAACGTACCGTTTTTGACCACGCGAATCTCCAACGGACCAATCGAGTTGTCCGCGACTCGGCCTTGTCGGTACACCGAGTTGAGAGTTTCCTCCATCGCCAAACAGCACCGGTTCAGCACCTCGTGACTCGGCGAGTTGGCGGGGTCTTTCACTAGGAGCTCCCAGTATATGACGTAGTGACCCGGAATCGTTGTCGTGTCGGCGTAGCTCGTGTACTCCACCACGCTGGTGTTGAAGTTTCGGAGGATTTCGGACGCATTCTCCATGGCCTTTTGCAACTCGGCCTCGTCGGTCTTGTCCGAGTCAATGCTGAGCAACACATTCTTTCTCCGCACGAAGTGAAACTGCGGGGCCGAGTTGTGGAACCCGGTGACTCGGAGAATGTCGCCGACTCGGTACCGGTACAGCCCTGCGTAGGTGGTGATCACCAGCTCGTACTCTTTCCCGACCTCCACGTCGACGAGGTCGACGAGTTTTGGGGCCGAGCCGCGGGTCGAGCAGGCCGAGTTCGGCTCGTGGGGTAGAAACTCGAAATAGGCCATGTTTGGCATTATGGTGTACGAGACCTCGGAGGGCTTGCACATTGGGTTGAGATTGAGTCCGAAATAGCACTCCGACGAGGCGTACATTGTACAGGCGAGTGGCAATCCGCCGCTATAGTGATCAAGCGTCGGTATATATTGAGCCATAGCACCCGTCACAATAACGTCCAAGTACTTCGTGTTGGGCCAAATTCGGGTTATAATCCCCTCCCAGTTGTCCTCGGAGCATTCTTTGGCAATGAAATCGGCCAATTCGGGTTGGGGTTTGAGGATCCGGGCCAAGCAGTCTTTGATTCCCGGGTCGGTGATTTTCGGGTTGACAGTTCCGGTTCGGATGTCGTGGGCGAGCTGGGTCCAGTTGAGCTGGAGGAACCGGATGGCCCGAAGGAGGCCGGAGGCAAACACGGCACCGAGGCGGAGGACCTGGTGGCGCTCGACGAGGCCGCAGAGCATCTGGGAGTACATGCTCTGGAAAGAGTCGGCGCAGAGGATGGCCTCGTTGGGGCTCGTCTGGACGTTGTACGGGTCGTAGGGTCGGGTCTTGAAGTGGTCACTCTTGTAGTAGCTGGTGAGCACCGGGCGGGCCAAGAGCCCACCCGGTGTCTTCGACTCCGCCTTCACAAACAGAAAGTATAGCCCCTTGCCCTTGTCCAAACCCGGCACATAACTGTATCATTATAAATAAATAAATAAATCCATTTAGTCAAACTAAACGTAGTAGTCATAAAAAAATAGGTATGTTAAAAAGCAGTAACGTCTAATAAAATTCGTTAAAAATTAATTTTTCTGTTAATTAAGTGTTTAGATAATATTAATATAAAAAGTTTGATTTCATGGCCTTTTCACTTGCTTTTTTCTTCCTGTATTACCATCATCAATATCATCAGTGGAAACCCACCAACTGGCATAACCAGAACCAGAATGGCGGTGTATTAAAAAATGCTATATTTATTAATTTACTAATTTTAAAGAAAAAATTTGATAAATATAGTATTTTTCATTACTTTAAAAAAGCCAAAGAAGGGAAAAAATAAAAAAATAAAAAAATAGATTGGAGGTTCAGGTTTCAACCAAGACTGCAGACGGCACAGAATAAAAAGTCTTATTAACTAGACAGTTCACAGGTATTTCTTGGAATTAAAGCGCGTCGTTTTGTATTTTAAGTTTTTTTATTTTTTGCACTTACAGGTTCATCACTGGCATGAGAAGGCTGTATAGCAGCTGGCGACGATCCAGCTCTTCCTGAATGGTGGGCATGAGTTTTCTTTCCCCAGCTGAAGTCCCAGAGCTGTAAATTTCAAAGTAAATAAATTTAGATAATGTTCCTATCTTAGTAGGAATCACGTTCTGAGATTCTATATATGTTGAAAATATATGCACCTAGTGAGGAACTCAGAAATGGGGTGGGCGGAGAGGATGGGAGAGCGGTCCCCATTGGCGATACGCTGGATTTCGGGCTGAAGATCCTCGTAGGTAATCATGGGGATTACTGATTTGAAGGTGTCGCGGTCGGTGGCGCCGTGGAGTTTGAATCGCTTGAGGTACTCGGTCTCGGCGTTTCGGCTCAGGATCTCGGCCAACACCCTCTCTTGCACCGCGTCGGCGTTTCTCGTCGTTTCCTCGATGAACTGGAGTGCCTTCGCGTCCTTCTCGCAGGCCGGAGGCCCAAGCGGCGACGATATTGCAGAGTCAACAGCCATTTGGATATAAAAGAGATTGGTTAATTTGTTTTTTCAGAGTTTTAGAGCGCAGAGAGAGGAAGAGAGAGAGAGAGAGAGAGAAGGCTTTGAGAAATGTTGATGAGGTGGGAGTGGTGGTGGTGGTGCAGTGAAATGAAGGGGTGGGGGGAGGGTGGGTTTTATAATGGGAAGGACACGCGGTCACACACACGGAATATCTATCTTTTAAGAGAAGACTGCCACGTCACGTGACATGTCAGTGTGGGGCCCAGGAGGTGCCAGAGACAAAAGGGCAGCTTGGGAGGAAACTGACGGACCTATACGGAGGGAGGGCCGTGGAAAGTAAAACGAAGTTTGTCTCTGTGGGGAGTGTAGGGGGAAAAGGGGACAGAGTGGGGGCCCGCAACACGTAGACATGGCCCGAAACAAGGCGGGCATGTGGGGTTGGTGACAGCCATGTCAGCCGAGCGCAGGGGGTAAGGGGGAAAAAAAAAAAAAAAAAAATTCATTCACGGGTGGGTGTGGAGTAGGGCATTGCGAGAGAGAGAGGGGGTGTGATTTGTTTTATTAGAAGGTGATGCGCATGAACCAACCACGGGGCTGCTTTCGGGTAAAAATGTTGGTCATCGACAGCGACGGGCAGCCGGCGGAGGAGGCAAGTATCTTCTGCACAGGCACAGCGAGGGAGACAGATGCCTGAAACCGCTGTCCTGTTCCACGAGACTTTTTTGAAACACATTTATATAATATTGTCTTCTATATATACATCATGCATGTGTTAAACCTTCACGCCGGAAAAAGACGACTCCTAAGTCCTACCCGGCACCTCATGAAACGGCCGGGCGGTGCATGGACTTTTGGTATTATTATTCTTATCTCTTCATTCTTCACCCTTAAAAAAAAAAAAAAAAAAAAAAAAAACACTCCCTCGATCATCATCTCATGCCACTTACGTGAACTTCCTGCCTTGAAACTCTACGAGATTAGGAGCTTAATTAATTAATTAATTACACACCTCATAATTAAGCAAATACTTGTTCATAATCATTTGCTTGCTTCTATATACGTACTGATGAGTTAATTAATTTATTCTGAATTTAATTAATAGTAGTACATGTTAGAATATTCACATGGTTAATTAGTAGTAGTACAGACAGGATTAAATTATTGATGGGTCTAAAATATATCAGTTTAATTAAGTTTTTAGATTAAGACTGCAATATTTAATATGTTGCATTAAACTTAACCTTTTACATGGTTAAAAATGCCAGTAAATTTAATATAGTTTTGAACTTTTGGTGGCCGGGGTGTTCCACAAATGCGGACTTGATGACTAAATTAATTATGATGTACATAAAATAATAAAGAGATCGAAGTATTAATCTTAAAAAGCCCGACGACTATATATATAAACAATGACAAGGAAAACTGTTAGTAACCGTCACTATATATCATATAATAGTAAAATAGCTAGCTAGCCAGAAGAAGCTCAGATATAATTAATTAATTAATTAATTAATTAACTAATAACCTAGCTAACCGACATTACATGCATTATCCTTGTTATACGCATTTATAAAATGTTGATGCTCTTTTTGAGGTCACCCTACATCATTTTCATTGTCTTTTCGTCTCCTTCTGAATTGCTTATGCAAATCATACAATATTCATATTTTTTATACAATTTTTTTTTGTTTTTGGTTTTGTTGGGATGACTTATCCATGAAGAACTCTAGGGGTGATCATCGATCGGTACAATGCCTCACGAAATTGTGGAAATATATATGCTTAAAAAATCGGAACACTAGTATATGTCCAAAAATTGGGTCACACCCGCGACTAATTTTTGTGGACTTTACCTAGTTTGGCATACATAAAATAATAAAAATTGATGGCGTGTACCCACAGCCACGCCATGCATGATTTCTTGCGGGGATCAAAGAGCCTGTTTGGTTGGTGTCCAAATTTGATCATGGCCACGGTTTTCAACGGCCAGATGGAGATGGAGATGGATGATGGAGGATGGATGATGGAGGGTGTTTGGATTGGAAGGGAAAGAGCAGGCTATTTTCCCTTCTAGCCTCTTGATTGATTTCAGTGTTAGGTTTTCATGGAAAAAAGTGGCTTTGGAGACTTTGACCCTTTCAAACCCTTAAGCAAGATCAAGAGGGACAAGTAAAGAGCTTTCAGGCCTTTTTGTCTTGGCAAACATATATGGAATGGGGCCACTAAATTAATGTATAGGTAATCCAATTAGTTTAAGCTTACATCACCCCTACTTGATTATAGATTAGTACTTTGACCAATTCCTTGCTCTGAATTCATCCAACATGATAACAAAGCAGCCTCTCTTTCAGTTTCATCAAATTTAGATATTAGAAAAAAGTTTTAATTAATTGGGGTTAGTTATTAGATCACTAATTAATGGAGACAACACATTCATTACATGTCATCATCATCATTTTTACCCTAAGAGAGAAAAAGAAACAAAGAAATAGAGATTTTATTCATAGCATTAATTTTGTTGTCCAAATTGCTAGTAAGTAATTTTGCTGTCCAAATCGTTAGCAATTCGAATAACAAATCTTACAGAGCTCCAATGGGGGTCCTTATCCGAGAAACCTACCCAGATAAGCTCCATAAAGACTTTCGCGGCAATTCGAACTACAAATTATTAAGGATCTAGATTCAAAAAGAAGAGACTGTACATCCAAAAGTTGAAGGTGATCATAGCAGTCTAGACAACAATTTGTTTGAGATTTGAATTCAAATAGAAGATGCATGCATTGAAGCTAAAAGTGATCAATTTTCTCGTGGCCGGCTCCACCCTTTGAATAATTATTCCTACATAATTATAAGTTCACATTAAAAAGGAGAATTAAATCCTATTTAAGGAATTATATTTTAATGCCAGTTGAGAATTGAGCAGTGACCCTTAAAAAAAGAACAAATACAAATTAAAAAAGTTAATTAATTAAGCACACACGTTTTTTTGCATTTAATTAATTTGCCCCACTTAGTTGCAAGGGCTAGCTTGAGCTGGTCCACGCTTTAATTCAAAAGTCTTTCATGAGATGCTAAGAAGGTTGCAAACGCAAGCAATCTTTTATGTTTGTTACCAACAAATCTTGTAGGCCAACTGACAAACCCCATTTTGGCAGGTGGTTCGGGAAGCCGATAAAACAATTGAAGTCACGTCAGTCACTAAAAATAATTTAACACTCCTTATTACATAAGAACGTGCACGTGCCAACAAATTCTAAAAAAAGTTTTAGCATTTTACCAAAGGAATTATGGAAGTAGTTTATTTTTCATAATATTCAATAGAAAAATAAATTATAGTATCAAACAACGGATCATAGAATAGTATTGAGATAAAACTGTGGTTTCTAACAATATTACTTTTTTTAAAAGCACATAAAATTGAAATTAAGACGTTTCACATTTTATAGTTACAATTAGAGCTAGGGGTGGGAAAAATAATAATAATTTTTTTTTTTTTTGTGTGTGTTTTATTTTCTCTTCCTAAAACAAAAATATTAATAAATAACTTAAATAATAATAATAATAAAAACCCCTTAATTAGCTTGCCCACATTGAAATTTCATGTGCTTAATACAAGTGGATTACCGTACTGATTGGCATTGCATCTCTAGCTGGCCGTATTAATTTCCGTACTAAATCTCAGTCTCATGCAAAATAAAACTTAATTAACCGACCATTTAAAAAAAAAAAAATTATGACTTATGTTATTATATTTATGCGTTTGATAAGATTAATTACATAGTGGATACCAAGACCAAGAGAATAATAATACTCTATTTACTCATGAGAAGGAAAATATATACATTTTATATTTATATTTATAGTCTCCCAAGTGGAGGAAACGTGGAAGCAAGGAAGGGTGGTGGAAAGTGAAAACCGGCACTTTGTTGGGTCACGTTTGGCAAAGTCAAAAGTGCATGGAATAGAAAAATGATCCACGTGAAGGGTATTTTTGAGCTCCACCGGCCGGGGTACAAGGATGCTTCCTATTTTTCTAAGCCACGTGTTACATTAAGTGGGTAGTTTTGGTTGTTTATTTTTCTTTCTTCTGGTCAACGGTAGTGAATATCTTCACTTCTTCTTTGGTCCAAAGCAAACGACACTCAGAAGTGAGATTTTTTTTGGGTGTTGCTCTGAAATTTCCCTTCACAGTCTCACAGATCGATGATCCTTGACTCATGGTTTTTGCTTTTGGTCCAAAACAAGACAATCTCGTTTCTCATGTTTTCAACAATCAAGACCCATGGTGGCTGTTGGAGTACGACTAGCCTCCCCCAATGCAAATTCTCGTTGACTTGTTGACCAACTTTTAAGTGAGATATTTAGAATTTTAAAATTAAATGGTTAGATTAATTGGTTGGTTCTATATTAGTTTACTTTTTAACCGTGTTAAGTGATGATTTTACGTGGTATTAGATTTATATTTCACTTCAATTGAATATTTTACGTATTGAGCCTTTTAATACAACGTTTGAATACTCATTTGATTACACTTAAACAGAGAGAATACAAATATCTCATACATTTTTATTAATAAGGCACTAAAATGTACGTTCTCACGCGTGCACTAAACCATGACAATTTGTATACAAAAGTTAGGCCATGTAATTGTTATGATTTTGTTTTTTTAATGCTACTTTTTGGGTTTGATTGTGACTATTTGTAAAATTTGTGTACAAAAGTGAGAAGCTATATATTTTATTCCACAAAAAAAGGGAAATGAACATTTTTTATTTAGTTATAGATGAAAAAAAAAAAAATCAAATAGCATAAACACTTTATATATATTGAGAAATGAAATAAAAACCACGATTTATTTTTTCATATAATTTTTTTTGTTTTATTTAAATAATTTTGTATCAAACAACCTTATGCACTTAAAGAAAGAAACATAAGGATATATTGTGAAGATAAATAATTCTTACACGATGCCTAGGAGTAAACCAAACATTAGAGTCTCATATTCTCATAAATCCTATAAGAAATTCCTAATCATCTCCAAATGCAAGGATAATCACATTCTTGAGAGTCCAAATTCCTAGGCATCACATTCTGAGAATGTTAGATTTTGAGAACCAAACGTGAAGTTAAGCTTTTGGAAATGTGGATGCCGAGAGAATAATGTTAGATTTTGAGAACCAAATGTTACGTTAAGCTTTTGAATAAGTGATGGTTTAACATTGAAGAAAATAATTATCAGCTTAATTGGAACACCCAAACAATAAAAGAGAGACATCTTGAATAAAAAAAGGATTATCAGTTAATGGCATCAAAAGGAAAATAAATGGAGGACTAAAACTTAGATGAAACAATTGAATAACAAACAATATATAATTTGGGACTAATCCAAGATTTAGAAAAAATTTCAAAAATATGTGCTGAAAATTTGAGCAATATATCTCAATAGGAGGCTTAACAAGTAGAACGAAACTCATACAATTCAAAGTTGGTAGAAGGTTGGCAAATTAGACAAAGGTCATATTCGTGGCAGATAGAACACAATCTCTAGCTTTGATTGAATTACAAGTAATGTTAGAAGTTTTCCTTATGTTCCTTTAAGGATCTGTTTGGGTATATATATGTTTGAAAAGCTTAAAAATGCTTTTAACACTCAAAAAGTACGTTTGAACAAAAAAAAAAAAAAAAAAAAAAAAAAAACCCATTTTGGTAAAAAAATTGAAAAACACTTTTAAGAGTTCAAAAAGCCTAAAAATGGCCAAAACACACTTTTGCCAAAAGCTTAAAAATGAAATTTTTGCCAAAATGCGTTTTTTTTTTTAATATTTTTTTACTTAAAACCTTTATTTCTCAAGCGCAATCCCAAATAGTCAAACAAGCTCTAAAAATGATATGGCTCTTAAAATTACTATTAAGCTTGTAACTGATCATTAGTGAATTTTGATCAAATAGTATTTTAAAAAACCACCTCATTTTTAGGTAGTGTTTGTTAAACAACACCAAACACCACCACACTATTCATCTTATTTTGCCAAAAAAATCAACATAAAAACATTATCATTTTTTATATCACATCATTCACTTTTTACTACTATTTAAATAAAAAAAATCACTACAAACAAATTTTTTTTTACTTTTCAATACCACTTTTTTACTTTTCTATACCAATCATTATTTTCTTTTTTAATTTTTTTTAATGTCAACAGTATTGTGGAAAAGACATTGTTGTTTAACAAACAAGGCCTTAGAGTGATACAAAGATGGGCTTTTAGAATTATTGACTCCCTTGATTGATCGAGTAACTATATAAATCATTCTTGTGTCACTCCAAGAAAGAGATGGCTTTTAAAATTACTATTTGATTCAAATTCAATAACGATCAATTACAAGTTTAATGGTGATTTTAAAAGTTACGCCACTTTTAGAGTGACATAACGGGGACACAAAAGTTATTGCTAGCTAGCATTACTATGATGGATCAACTCAGGAGCATTATTGTTATGTATAATGTATTTATAATAATAATAATAATAATTAATCACAACATTATTAAGATAAATTCTTGTCATATACGAGAAACATATTAGTTACAAATAATCATCACATGCATCTTGGGTAATGGGTATATTTACTGCTTTCTTATCTGTCTAGAGTTTATCTTCAAGAGGTTGTTGAAATGTTTCTTTCTTATCTGATGTTTCTGTTCCAATTAGACCTTAATATCTCTCTCACTTGCCGACACACAAAGAATTATCTCTCTATCTTTTTCCCCTTTTCAGTGGAGGCCGGGGGTTGTGGTCCTGGGGGTGGGTGCATGCAAACAAATTCATTTTTAACATCTTATTCTGCTCTTCTCAATTAAGTTAACCCCCAAAAGAAATTGACAAAAAAAAAAAAAAAAAATTGAACCCTATAAATCCTATCCCTTCCATAGATTTTTTTTTTAAAAATAATTATTTTTTAGACCGAAACCCTTTCAAAGTAGGGTCACTTCGTATATCTGCCCTTATAAGTCCTATCCCTTTGCACCTGAAAAGAGAATGGAATAATGATGTGAAATTGACCTCGTGGAGAATGGAAAAGATGGATTAGCCATAAACCCTAGTTTTGATAAACCTTATCTGTGAATGTTTCAGGTACGTACGATGCTCTTTGTCCACAAGAAAGTAAAAAAGGGGTTGATGTGTGTTCTGGGGAAAGGGGGGAGGGACCTTATATACATATATATGGACAAATCACTTTAGCATTGTTGCTCATGAGCTTTTTCTTTTCCACTTTTTCCTAATCAAAAGTGCTTTTGTTAATTGGATGTCACCCGACAAAAAAGTTATTAATTGACTAATTGATTTGAGTATGTAAAACATTTTGTGCGACGGCAAAAGCATATTGAATTTTTATATGCAATAGTTTGCTTTAATTACCAATTAAGTTTGATATATCATAATCTATCTGGGTAAGCGGACAAGTTGAGAATGAATGCTCGGAAGCCCATGGTTTTGGCCGGTGTCATTGGGGACAAACCAAGAGCCCTGATCGGGTTGTAGGATCTAACGTACCATTATTGCGGTCGCTTAGATAATCTTGTGTACGTGGCGAAAAAGATAGATGCCCTACAGATCTATCCTAATTGTCATATTATTTTGGTGGGAAATTTGGCCGCGACCAACCTACTAGTATGTCAGGAATTTTGACCAAGTGCCTACATTATCAATAGGCGACACCCAAAGATATGTCTCCCTAAAGGACATGGATTCGTCGCCACATCTAGCCAAGGCCATACTCTATCAATGGACGCCCTATTGGTAAGCACTCAACATAAAGAAGGCTGGGCAAGTACTTTCAAGTATTTTCACATAATTATAAAGTTTGCTATTACCTTATCCTTTTCCCTTGGAGCAATTTTATTTTTTACTCTCATAAACTTAAGCATCGGAGATTTTCTTTTGCCAACACCTTTGACAAGCTTTTGATTATCCTTCCTCCTTCTTTTAAGTGTTCGCCATCAAAGTTTGACCGTGCGATTAACTGTGTCATCATCATTATTATGTAGTACTTAGTTAAACGGACTTCGTCTTACATGAATCAATGGAGTTACATATGCTTGGATGAGCTAAAGTGTTTCACATAATAGAGATGAACTTTTTGAACTTTTATTCTTTGTTTGATTTTTATTTTTTTTGCTTTCGGTAGAGAAAAGACAAAAAAAGAAAAAAAGAAATGAGTAATGGTAAGTACCATCTTTTTATCTTTCTAAAATCCTCCTAAAGCTGATGTGGCTTTTAATATCACCATTAAATTTTAGATGAATCATACTTGAATTTTGATCCAATGGTGATTTTAAAAGTCACATCAACTTTAGGATGATAAAAAGATGGTACCTAACGTTACTCGAAAGAGAAAGAGATCAATACACAACTACACTGTACCCAAAAAAAAAAAAAAAAAAAAAAAAAAGGGAAAGGAAAGAAAACAATTTGTTAGAAGGAAATCTTCACTCGGATTAAAATCTTTAATATTTTTAAGTTTAATTTTATGATAGAGTTGTTAAGATTTAAAAAAAAAAAATAATTTTTCTTTATATTGTCAGGGTCAATAGGAAGACCTAACTGAATTCGATCACATTAATTTCTTTGGACTTCTCTATAATTATGACAACCAATTCTTTTTATGATGTTCAATATGACTCTTGATTGACCATGATGTTTTGTTTGATCAAAGTTGATTGCTTTAAAAAAATAAAAAAAAATAATAAAAAAAAAAGTTTCATGCCTGCCACCATGTGTGACTACATGGGTGTCAATTTCTTCTCCCCTTTTTCATATTCAACGAAAGTTGCTAAAAAGAAGAAGAAGATGGGAGCAGTATGATGAGCATTTTTGTTTCGAAATTTAATCAAGGGAAAATTAGTTTATAACAAGAAGGATTAATCCTTGAATAAATGGTGCACTTTTGACATTGAGAACATGAACTTCTTCAAAATTCTAGAGACCTTGAACATCATAAAAAATTAGAACTAAATCATTGAAACAAATATGTCCAACCATTCAAGAAAAGTTCAGGCTGGCCTTGCTGCTATATATAGTCTAGGGGTGAAAAGGCGGTTAATAAAATCTACTAACCGCCTCTACTAGGTAGTTAGCGGTTAATAACTCTAATAACCGCTAACCAATTTTTAAAGATTTTTTTTTTTTAATAATAATTAAAAAGTAAAAAATTACAAAAAAAAAACCGACGTCACTACATACATACGATATCATATATATATATATATATATATATATAGAGAGAGAGAGAGAGAGAGAGAGAGAGAGGTGGTTAGCGGTTTTTTCAAAACCTAAAACTGCTAACTGTAACCCCCTAAGCAGTTATCAGTTTTTCCTAACTGCCTTTAAAAGCGGTTAGCTGGCGGTCAATAACCGCTCACATTTTCACTCCTAATATACATCGCCTTCATATTAATTCCACAAGTGTGCGTAGTAAAGGAAATTCAAACACCAAAAACGTCAATCTTCTTGAATTAGAGAGAGTCTATGTGTAGAAAGGAAATATATTTTTGAGTAATGTTAGAAATCTCTCTTGTATCACTTCAAAAATAATATAGTTTTTAAAATTACTATTGAGTTTGTGATTAATCACTATTGAATTTTGATAAAATGATTATTTTAAAAGTCACATCATTTTTAAAGTGATGCAAAAGGGACAGAAGAGTCACTTCTAATATTAAGGGGTATTTACATTTTGCCTTATGAACTACAGTACCTTGGTACTTCCCCTCCCCCCCCCCTCCCCCTCCCCCCTCCTCATGAACTATCTACCAACTATGACACCTGATTCCATCAAACTACCATCTTATGACAAAAAGCCATATTCTGTCAGTCAAAGGGGTTAAAATTGACGGTCAACGGTCATGTGCAAGTCATGTGCCAATTAAATTTTTTTTTCTTCTACTTTTGCCCTCATTTTAAATTGTTTTTATGTGTTGGATTAGGGTTTAGGAGGGTGTAAGCGTCATTTTCTCAGTCTGAAGTGAGGGCAAAAGTGGAAGAAAAAATTTTAAAATGACACATGACTTACACATGACCGTTGACCATCAATTTTAACCCCTTTGACTGACGGAATGTGACTTTTTGTCATAAGATGGTAGTTTGATGGAGTCAGGTGTCATAATTAGTAGTTTATGGAGGAAAAGTGCCAAGGCACTGTAGTTCATGGGAACAAAAGGTAATTGCCCATAATATTAATCTATTTTGCACGCCTAAATTTAGGTCCATTTAACGGAAATGATTTCAAGCCCCATGTGCACGTTAAACTAAACTTAATTAACTAAAAAGTTTCAAGCCCATTTTTCATGTCAAGCCTAGGTCCATTCAATCAAAATGATATAAGCCCATTAATATTTCAAATCTATGCCCATTAAACCTTAAAAAGATCAAAGCTCATTTTCATGTCAAATCCAAACCCATTCAATAAAAACGATTGAAGCCCAATTTGATGCCCATTCCATCAAAATGCTTTAAGGTCATGCAATCAACCCTAATGAATCCATGAACTAAACCAATATTCACCAAAAAAATTACAAAAAGGATAAAACAGGATTGAATGAATTTCTTTTAACCTAATCTATAAAAGTGACGTGTTTAATTTTTTAATAACATGTGAGATGCCTATTATGTTTGTATCCTGTCGTAACAATTTTAACTAATCCTTAAATTAGTTATTATTTAGAAAAAAATTAAGAGTTAGTTGAAACTACTACGTCAGCATTATGAGATAAAAATGTGATATATATAGCATTATGAGTTAGTTAAAACTACTACGTCAGTATTATGAGATAAAAATATATATATATATATATATATATATATATATATATACATAGCATTATTATCGTAAGAGATAACGTAATATTGGGCCAAATGTCGGCCCATGTCTCCTAGGCCTAGCTCGAGCAGGCCGGCGAGACAGCCATGCGTCCCACGACATATAAACGCCGCAACAGCAACCACACGGCACGGCCACATCCCTACATACTAAAAGTGCGGAAAGAGCGGTGGCCCAGATTTGGAGGACCTTGCGAGAAACGACCGCTCTCTCTCGCTCTCTCTCTCTCGCTGCGTTAAGAACTATCGCGAACAGACACAACCATAAAACAAGATCGAACCCTCTCTCTCTCTCTCTCGACCTGTGTTCATCGCGAAGAACAGGCAAGTCTGCCTTTGGAATAATTCTCTTTTTGTGCTTTTTTTGGTTTATTTTCTAAAGTATATGCTTGTTTCCTGAGAAGTTGTGGAGGAAGAGGGTGAATCTTATGCTTTTATGTTGTTATGTTTTCGGAAATCTTTAAACTAAAGCTTCCGAGTTTTACTTTCTTGTTTTTGGGGATATTCAATCTTTGTTAGTATGGTTCGTAGAAAAAAAAAATTATGAAGTTGTAGCGAAACGTGGTAAGCCCAATTCGGAAAATATAGTTTGCAGCTGTTTCTTTGTGTTTGATTTGCCTGCATTTTCTTTGCAACCAAAATGGAAGTTAAACGCTTGGATATTGTGGATTGTATATATATATATATATATATATATATATTTATGTTCTTAGCTAGATTTTAGTTCTATATACTTCGAACAATTTAGTGGTCGCCTTCGACTTATGAGAGTAATGTTACCAATGGACTTCGTGGAGCTCAGCTGTACTGGTTGCAGCTGGAATTATGCATATCCTTATTGAAAAGCATGAATGTCATTCGTTGTAGGCGGAGTCAAATTTAGATAATGGTGCATTGGATGATGCTTATACTTGAATGACTTCGCATTTATGCCAAGATTTTGTTTCGAGTTTCACTATTTGAACTTTTTTTGTTTGTTTTGTTTCCCTTGCATTGTTTTTGGAATGGTAACAGTTTAATTTCTACCTGTGCTAACATTTGGAGGGTTCCCCATTGGATAGTGATGGCTGTGGGGAACATAGATATGTTATTCATTTTCTTATGTGCATTATATATATATATCTCTTGCTAGCCAGTGTTGAGAATTATCAGTACGGACTGCACATCTCTCTCCCTTTTGCAAATTTCTTTGAAGTTATGCAAGAAGCTCAATTCAACCAACTTTTTTTAATAAGTAATAATCAAATCTTATTAAAAACGTAAGGCCCCTAAGTACATCGGAAGTATACAAAATGAATCACCTAACTAGAAAGAAAAAAAGAACAAAGAAATCATCATAACTAATTGATAGAGGGGACACAAAAGCCGCAATCCAAAGATACAACTTATGGAAGAATGAGATAAAATATCCTCCAAGACCTCTTCAAGTCCTCAAAGGACTTATTTTTTCTTTCCCGCCATAAACACTAAAGGAGGTAAGTAGGCATCATCTTTCATACCGTAGCACTCCTCAGCCTTCTAGAGGACCACCAACAAGCAAATAAGTCGATAACCATCTAGGCATAACCCTAGACATTCTAAAATGACTAAAGAGAGCACTACACATAGCGGAAGCCACATCGCAATGAAGAAGAAGGTGGTCCACCGTCTCCCCATATCTCTTACACATGCAACATGTGTCCATCATAATAACATGTCGTTTCCTAAGTTATCCAAGGTTAGGATTTTGCTTAGAGCCGTTGGTCACGCAAAAAAGACCGCTCTCGAAGGAGCCTGAGTCCGCCACACACTTTTCTAGGGAAGCGACTACCTTCAGAACAAGCCAAGGAGCAAAAGGACTTGACCTTGAATAAACCTCTTTTGGTGGAGACCTGCCACAACTTATCTTCACAACCTCTACTCACTATAATTGAATGCAATATCTGGACAAAGGAAACAAAGACATCCACCTCCCAGTCATGCACCTCTCTAGAAAAACTCATGTTCCACTGATTGGATCTGCCCAAAAACTCCAAATTAGCCGCAATAGAGGCATCATTTGCATGAGCAATTCCAAATAAAACTGAAAAAGCTACCTTAAGAACCATATCTCCACATCACAAATCATGCCAAAAGCTAATCATAGTCTCATCCCCCACCTCAAGTCTAGTATAGTGTGAGGGTGGCTCCCAACCTTTTTGATATTCTTCCACAACCCCACCCCAAAGGCTCCTACAGGCTCAAGAGAGCATCACCCACCATATAAACTGCCAAACTTAGTATCTTCTGCAACTCTCCTCCAAGCATCTCTCTCAGTCCCATAGCGCCACAACCATTTACCTAACAAAACGCGATTGAAAACCATCAAATTCCTGATACCCAACCCTCCCTCATATATTAGAGTACAAACCTTAGACCAACTGACCAAGTGATATTTAAACTCTTCATTGAGCCCACCCCATAAAAAATCACATTGTAACTTCTTAATGCGATTAGCAACACTCACCGGAATAGGGAAGAGAGAAGTAATACGTGGGCAAATTGGTGGGGGTACTCTTGATAAGGGTGACCCTACCTCCCTTTGACATATATAACCTTTTTCAGGTGGCCAACCGATATTCTATCTTTTTGATAACGTTGTCTTAGATATGTTTAGCCTTATAGGAAGCCCCCAACAGAAGACCTAGATACTTCACTGGCAAAGTGGCAACCCCACACCCTAAGATTCTGGCTAAACTTCCCACTTGTTCCACATTCCCCACAGGAACTAAGTCTGACTTAGCCAAATTAACCTTCAAGCCCCAAGTAGCTTCAAATAGTGGGAAAAAAAACTCTACAAATAACGCAACTGAGTAGGACGAGCACTGCAAAAAATCAAGGTATCATCAGCAAACAAAAGATGAGAGAAAGTAGCATTGCCTACTTTGAAGCCTTCTAGCAGCCCCCACTGACTGCAGTAGAAATCATCCGACTCAAAGCCTCCATCACAAAAACAAACAAGAAGGGTGAAAGAAGATCCCCTTGTCTCAACCCACAAAAGTTACTAAAAAAACCATTAGGAGAGCCATTAAGCAAAACTGAGAACCGCATAGAGGAAATACTATGAGCTATCCACGAGCACCATTTTCCCCCAAAGCCACACCTCCTTAGCATATACAACAGAAAATCCAGTTTACATGATCCTATGTGTTGTTCATGCACTTGTAAGGTTTGTGTTCCACATTGAGAAAATATAAAGAAAAAAAGTGGTTAATATACTTAAGTGGACCCAAGCCCGTTAGTTTAGGCTTTTGGGCTAGAAGTGGTGTCATAATATGTATATTAATTAACTTTTGTTTGACTCCATTGGTGTTTCTCTCCCTAACAATTGGTATCAGAGCTCATGGTTAGCTTTTGCTGCTGCTGATATGAGTGTCTTGGTTTGGCGCGTTTGGTTTGACTCCGGTAAAAGGAGTGTTGTTTCTCTTGGAGTACGCTGACACTCTTGTGTGAGGGGAAGTTGGGTTAATGTGGAAAAGACTCACAAGTGAGGGGAGATTTGTTGTGCATGCACTTATGAGGTTTGTATCCCACATTGAAAAAATATAAAGAAAAAAAGTGGTTAATATACATTATTATGTATATTAATTTACTCTTGTTTGACTTCCTTGGTGTTTCTCTCCCCAACAAGTGGTATCAAAGCCTGGGTTCTTTATTTTGCGGGATGACTTTTGTAAAATTTGAAGTAGAAAAGTTTGATGGTCAGAATAGTTTCAGTCTTTGGCGTATCAAAATACGTGCTTTGTTGCGACAACAAGGTTTGGCGAAGATTTTGGATGGCAAGATGCCATCAGCATCATCAAAGGAGAAAATTGCAGAACTTGAAGAAAAAGCCTACAGTTTAATTTTATTGTCTCTTTCAGATGGAGTTTTGAGAGAAGTCGTTGATGAAGAAAAAACATAGTATTTCTCTCCCCAACACTATGCTTTTTCTAGATCCGTTTTACAAATGACGCCTGGCTCCTCAAATCTTAACCTACTATAAAGGCATTGATTGGCAATAAGAATCGGATTTAAAATTTGCTTACCCAATTCAACTAACTAAACTTCAATCCCAATTAAATTGGCTTGGTTGCATTCATTTTGTGTGGGTTTCTGTACTCGTATCTTTTAATTGAAATTACTAAATGATGGGTTTATGATTGGTTACTGAGGGAGGATTGGGGATTAGGAACAATCACGCTCTTTTAGATAAATGGCTTTGGTTGGGCTTGATAGAGAGTCTTGGTGGAGAGTGGTGGTGGACTCTAAATATGGGGGAGTTCATAGGGAGGGTGGTGTTCTAGTGAGCCTTTCGAGGATTATTGGGTGAGATTATGGAAGAATATTAGGATGAGTTGGGGAAAGTTTTGTAGTCATACTAGATTTAAAGTGGGAGATAGCTCCAAGGTTATATTTTGGCATGATCTTTGGTGTCGGGATACGGTCCTTAAGGAAGTCTTTCAAATTTTATTTGGTATTGCTAGCACAAAGGATACTTCTATTGCGGCTCACGTGAAATTTTCTGGAGGTGCCATTTTGTAACACTCTAGTCCCATATTGGGAAGATAAGTAGCTCATAGTGTGTGGTTTATAAAAACACTCATGGGTGCTAAGTCTCACATTACTTACTAAGTGAAACTAGATGTCATAAGTGATTTTAGGGAAACTCTAAATTGACTAGTATTTTTGGGGTGATAGTGTAGATGTAGCTAGTACTTTTCCTAGGTTGTTACATATTTAGTGGAACATGATCTTTGCTAGAGCGGCTCATGATTGGGAAATGGAAGTCTTTGCCTTGTTTTTCAGGGTATTGTATTTAGTGAGAATGAGATGAGAAGGGGAAGGTAAGTTGTGGTGCATCCCTTTCAAAAGAGGGTTGTTTGGTGTTAAATCGTTCTACAGTGTCATAGGTTGTCATGATGGTTTTTGTTTCCCTTGGAAAAATGTTTAGCAGACTAAGATTCCATTGAGGGTAGCATTTTTTTGTTGGTCAGCGGCCTTAGGAAAGATCCTTATCATGGATATTCTCTGAAAGCGGCGCATCATTGTGGTTGCATGTGTAAAAGGAATGGGGAGTTTGTGGACCATCTTCTGGTTCATTGTGAGGTTGGGTTGTCTTGGGTTATGTTTAAACGAGTAGTCGATTTGTATGATTGTTGGTGGATTGCTGGCAGCATTCGGAATGCAGCTATGTTTAAGATGGTGTTTTTGTGCCTTTTGTGGTGTCAATGAAGGAAAATGAATGATAGAAGTTTTGAGGACATAAGAGGGCTTTAGAGGAGATTAAATTTTTATTTTTCAACACGTTGTATCTTTGGACAACTATTTTTGTTTTTCATTTGATAGTTAGTTATCATGATTTTCTTGAATAGTTTGGCCTTTACTAGCTAGGTGGCTTCTCTTGTATATTTCATGTGTACGTGGGTGCGCTTTACGCTTTAAATGATATGATGTAGGCCGATATTTACCTTTATTTTCGGTTTTTACGAAAATAAAGAAAATATCAAAAATAATATTGGAGCAGTGTCGCTTGATCAGAATTTTATCCATTCTCAGACAATGGAAGTACAAAAGGAAAGATTGTCACGATTCCCGCTGATTGTCAATTTTATATTAGGATTTTATTTTATTTGATTAGGACTTTATTTTCTTTCTTTATATGGTTAGATTTACTATTGTTACTAGGATTATGTTTACTTTCTTACAAGGATTAGATTTACTTTCTCTACTAGAAGTAGGTTTACTTTCTTTACAAGTATTTCTCTTCTATAAATAGGCTTACTTATTATGTAAAAATCAACTCATTGAATTATTATCAAATCAGAGAATTATCTCTCAAATACTTTGCGGAGTTTTATCTTTCTTTTAGCCTGCAGGCTTGTTTTTATCTTTTTGGGTAGAAGACGAAGACGAAGACGCTTCTCCTTGCAGAATCAAAGACGCTGCTCTTTGATTAGTTACCTTAGTCTTCTGCTACGTCAGTTGGTATCAGAGCAGGCTTTATCCTGATCATGGCCAATCAGCGCAATGGTGACAAACTTCTCCAACAATGCCGCTTGTAGGGGAGGGCCTCTTTCGAGAGCCAAATTCATGGGTTATCCGAGCCGGCATTATCCGGATTCGATGGCCAACTTATACTACAACAACAACTTCTATAACGACGCCGCTCGTGCGAGAGATGTTGTTTCGAGATTCGACTACCAGCAATACATCAAGCGATCATAGACTCCTTTGAGAGCCGAATTTCAAGAGCTCCGGCAAACGACGCAGATGATGTAACAGGAGGTGCGCCAATTGTGTGAGTCGTTTGAACGTAGGCAGATGCGTGCCCATTGGAATCACAGAGACACCTGGGAGTACCGAATGAATATCGATCTCCCTTCATTCGATGGTTGTCTTCACATTGAAGATTACCTTAACTGGATAATGGAGGTAGAAAGATTCTTTGAGTATATGTGTATTCCGGAAGAAAAGAAGGTCAAGTTGGTGGCTTATAAGCTCAAAGGTGGAGCATCTGCTTGGTGGAAATGGTTGAAGCTCTCTCGATCTAGGGAAGGAAAAAGACCCATGACATCTTGGCCCAAGATGAAGCGGTTACTCAATGCCCGGTTCCTACGACCAGATGACTATGGGATCCGAAGGGAATCCGTTCGGTATCCTTATGTTGACCGATTCAGTGAGGATGACATAAGCCACTTTCGTCATGTCCATAATCATCTTCATAACTCTCCAAATAGGCCATTCGCCTATGAAGAGAATTTTAATTATGGTAAAGAAGTTGTGGAAAATGTTAAGTTGGTTGAAGAAGTGGAGTTGCTGTCAGAGAAAACATATGTGCAGCCACCATCATTGATTCCAACGACTACATCAATGGAGGAACAGCTACCGCCTCCTCCACCACAAGTGCAACCTCCTTCACCACAGTTACAACCTCCTCCACCACATATACAACCTCCTCCACCACAGGTGCAACTCATCTCGATTACCACAAAAAATTGGCGATCCTTTGGAAGATAACGGTGAAGTTGAAGATGATGTCCATGAAGAAATTGTTGGGCAAATTTTTATGGAAAGGGACAAAAAGGATAAAACGTCTGAAATCTATGTAGATTTCTCCAAATATATTTCTGCGGAGGAGCTGCGCGTGCCATGTCCCAAAGAAAACTCGAGGACGAGTTTTTTTTAAGTGGGGGTGTTTGATATAGGACGATATTTACCTTTATTTTCGGTAAAAATGAAAATAAAGAAAATATCAAAAATAATATTAGAGCAGCACCGCTTGATCAGAATTTTATCCATTCTCAGACAATGAAAGTACAAAAGGAAAGATTGTTACGATTCCCGCTGATTGTCAATTTTATGTTAGGATTTTATTTTATTTTATTAGGACTTTATTTCATTTCTTTATAGGGTTAGATTTACTATTGTTACTAAGATTATGTTTACTTTCTTACTAGGATTAGATTTACTTTTTTTACTAGGATTAGATTTACTTTCTCTACTAGAAGTAGGTTTACTTTCTCTACAAGTATTTCTTTTCTATAAATAGGCTTGCTTATTATGTAAAAATCAACTCATTGAATTATTATCAAATCAGAGAATTATCTTTCAAATGCTCTGCGGAGTTTTATCTTTCTTTTAGCTTGCGGGCTTGTTTTTATCTTTTTGGTTAGAAGACGAAGATGCTTCTCCTTGCAGAATCAAAGACTCTGCTTTTTGATTAGTTACCTTAGTCTTCCGCTACGTCATAATATTTCAATTATTTGTCCAAAAAAAAAAAAAAGATTGGTTACTAATCTTGATAGAATAAAATTTAGATATTGATTTAGGCAGGCATGGCCAAAATCCAACTCTATGGCCTTTGTATAAAGGCAATGTTGACTCTCATTCATGTAGATTTCAGATCTAAAATAATGGCTCTATTTGTTAATGTATTTTGGGTGGTTTTTTTGTTTTTGGTTTGAAAAGGTATTATGATGTGACATAAAGGGGAAAACTCTTTCAGTATTTTTAGGAGTGTTTTGTGTTTGGATTATTTGTTAATGTTTTTGTTTCTAGAAGAGAAAATAAAAGACAGAAAACAAAAATTTTAACAAAATGAGCCAATATAGTTCTATTTGTCTGCAGCTGATTTATTTACTTTTCTCAAAATTTCATTTCTCGCTTCTGATTTAAAAAAAAAAAAAAAAATCAAAGTTGAATTCATGTGTTTGCTTTTAAGACTTACCTTGGGATGATGATCTCTGTAAATTATTCCTTGCATTTTAGTTGAGATCAACCATGTAGTTTTACATTAGGCACATGGTTAATTTATTGAATTTATTGCTTTCATTGTAATAGTTTCGAATCAGTCTTGAAGTTTTATACATTAATTACTTATACCAAAAGTGTGGGTTTCCTGCAGATTAAGCAAACACTGGTTCTGCGTTAGGTACTTTGGTAAAAAGTTGAACTTCTGGAAGTAATTGATTTGGTTTATGGGTTTACTAGTTCTCTATGATATCTTACGATCAAAATGTTGTCTTTATTGGGCCTGCATATAAAGTTTGATGATGACATTGTTTCTTGGTCAGTGCTTTGTTGATAGACAACTTAACAATTGAGTTGAGATGGTTGTCATAGTTTTGATTTCTTCTGAAGCTTAAATTGAAGTAGTTGTGTAAATAAAATTGATTGACCTGTATCGTTTAGTATCTATAACATAATTTATTGACAGTCTCTTTCTTTGAGTAAATTAATCTGCAACTTACACTCTGTTTTGTCCATTAAATCCTTTCGTGTCTGCTGCAGGTTTATGAAGTGCATACGATGCCACATAGTCAGAACTAGTTATATTGGGTGAGACTCATCCTTCACATTGTCAATTTTGAGGTGAAAACTGTTGAGACAATTTTGATTTTTGAGCTGTCTGTTTTGAGATTTTGGTTGCAAATACATCACATAGCATATTGGAGTTTAATATTTTTTGGTTGCTATCCACACCAGTTAAGAGAAAAAAATATCACCGTCTTCTGTCAGCATTGAGTTTTTGAAATAGATAGTGTCCAATTTTTTGAGGCAAAGGACAAAACAAATAGTACTGGTTATTAGCATGACACTGTAAATACAGCTGAAGTTGAGCGCATGGAAATTTCTTCACCACCAGTGAGCAGTCAGACTGGAAAATTTACCTGCTACGAACAGAGTGAATCAGGAGAGATGCATGGAAGTGTATTTAGCGAACCTTCAGAAAGAAGACATCAGCTTGGCTCTGAAAGTGTACAAAATGAACAAGGAGAAACCAGCTTTTCAGAAAATATGACCAAGAGTCCTGTTACTGAACAACTGGGACCACCTCCTGCAGAAGTGAGCAATAGTGGTCAGGCTGGAAAAAGCTCATGTCCTCAAAAAATTACATTGGAAAATATACATGAATCTGATTCTGGAAGTATACATGGTGAACCATCAGATCAAAAAAATCAGCTTGTCTCTAAACTTATATATAATAAACCACCAGAAACCAGCTCTGCAGTATCCAGTTGTGCTGATTTAAAAAAGCTGCAATCATCTTCTGGAAATGCAACCAACAGTTCTCTTACTGGACCATTGCAACCGCGTCCTCAAGATGTAATTGAGAGTATTGAGACAGGAAAAAGTTTATGCCCTCAAGGAATTACCTTGGAACAACATGAATCTGGTTCTGGAGGTCTACGTGGTGAACCATCAGAAGAAAAAGATAGGCCAGGCTCTGAACTTGTACAAACTGGGCCAGTAGAAACCAGCCCTACAGTTCCCGGCTATACTGCTAAGGAACAATTGCTGTCAACTTTTGGAAATGTGACCAAGTCTTGTACTGAATATGGCGGACTGCCTTCTGAAGATGTGAGCAAGAGTAGTCAGACTGGAAAAATTTCATCCTCTCAACAAACAATATCAGAACAGACACATGAATTAGGTTCTGCAAATGATTGCTTCGAACAAAAATGTCAGCTTGGCTCTGAACTTGTACAAAATGAACCTGAAGGAACCATCACTGTAGTGTCTAGCTTGTTTGGAAATTCTGTTACCGAGCGTGTGAAACTGCTTCCTGAAGATGTGAGTAGTAGTCAGATAGGAAAAAGTCCATGCCCTCAACAAACTATACCAGAACAGACTCAAGAATTTAGTTCTGGAATTAGTGAACAAAAACATCATCTTGACTCTGAACTTGCTCAAAATGTATCAGTTGAAGCCAGCTTTATGGTACCCAGTTGTATTGTTAAGAAGAGTTCTCCAATTGAAAATATTGGCCCACCTCCTGAAGGCGCCAGCAAGAATCTTAGTACTGAAGAACCTGGATCACCTTCAGAAGATAGGGCCAACAATTCTACGCTTGAACAGTCGGAAATGCCACCTAAAAACGCAATCAATAATAAGAGGCGTTTGGGATGCAAGGATAAAAGAGCTCCAAAATCATTAAATAAAAAATATATGTTGAGGTCTTTGGTAGCAAGTGATAGAATTCTTCGTTCACGGACACAAGGGAAGTCTCAAGCCACTGAATCGAGTAATAATTTATTAAATGTTAGCACTGTGGAAGAGAAACAAAGAAAGAGGAAGAAGATAATCGAGGAGAGGAAGGTAGCTGATGAGTTTTCAAGGATCAGGAGGCATCTGAGATATTTACTGAACCGAATGAACTATGAGCGAAGCCTCATTGATGCATATTCTAGTGAAGGCTGGAAAGGAGGCAGGTATGTACATTGTATTATATAATTTGCTTCTTACATAGTGATAATGATTTGAGTACGTATTTTAGTCTTTTTTAAGTTGTTTCTGAGAAAACTTTGTTACATAATTTTATTTTTGTATAAGTAGTTTCTATGGGAGCTTTGATATGATCACTTGTATTTTAATTCTTCTTCCGATTTAGTAATGCCTTATGTGGTTGCCAAGTGATGAAAGGAAAACATAATTGAATTGTTAGGAATGCTCAGAACTCAATGGTAGTGCTTAGTCCCATTCTTACTCGGACCTTAATGTCACTCTCATCATGACTCTTATTAGGTCAGCATATCTTTCCTTTTTGTGATCTTCTCTCGGTGGTTATTCTATATTCTCATATTCATTTTCTTCTGGTAGAATCTAAGCTATACCTAATAAGTTGTAGTGAAGCTGCAAGTTTAGAAGTATAACAAGATCACTGGATGGCTGGAACATTTCTTTTACGTTTTAAGAAAACAGTTTTTAATAATTGTTTTCAGTGAACAAAAAGAAAACTTAATAAGGTTGATTTTTTTTTTCTTGGGTTTTGTTGTTCCTAAACTGAAAGCGAAAAACACTTTCAGAAAACATCATTTGATGTTCTCTAAAAACACAGTTTTTTCAAGAATAATTATCTGAAAACATGTTTTGAGAACACCTTTAGTAGCTTGTTTTCCCATTGTTTTCTGTTCTTGTGAATTGTAAAAACAGAAAATTTTTTTTTTAAAAAAAAAAAAAAAAAAAACAGGCCCCTAATATCCTACCCATCTATGCAGCTGAAGAACGTTGCTTAATTTTGATGACTCTTTGAGGCTGGCACTTCTTGTGAGGACAGTAACCCTGTGACACATGATGCCGGTCATCAACGCCCGACTTAACAAAAGACTATTCTTTAACTGTACTGTAAACCTTGCTTGTTGTTTGTCCCCCTTATCCCCATTGTGCCAAAATCAGGATGTAGGATTAAATAAGGATAAATTGTGCTTATGAAACTCTGTTTTCAGTCGTTTAGGGATAAAGTGGGTCATGTCTCAATGAGTGGTGGATCTGTTGACTTGTTTGGTAGATATCTTAGTATAGCAGTGTGGAAGTTGTTTCCCTATTGCTTAATGTGGTGTCTTTGGAGAGAACACAATGATCACAATTTTGAAGATCGTGGGAGGACGGTAGTAGAATTAAATGTATTTTTCTTCAAAACCCTTTACCATAGGATGATTGCTTATAATTGTTTTCATATTTCTAGTGTTCATGATTTTCTTGATATTTTAACTTTTTCTTTATAGTTGTCTCTCTTGTATACTTTCCGTGTACTTGAGTTGTATCCGTTTGCGTTTTAATGAAATTTGATTGCTTAAAAAAAAAAAAACTTATGCCTTTCTTCATATAAACTATCACTTGTGTGTCATTTACAAACATAGACTTTAACTTGGTGCACTTCAGATTCTATTTTGAAGTTTCAGTGTCAGTTTGTCTCCTTTGTCCAAATCAACAGTTAAGTTGGATGGAAAAACATGCACAATGATAGAGTTGCCCTTGACAAGCATGTTTATTTTATATTTCTTTAGCTATAAAGATATTTTATCTTTTATTTTGAAAATCATTATAAGGGGTATTCGAGAATGGTTGATTTTTTTTTTTTTTTTTTTTGTCTTTTTCTTTTTCTTTTTTTAAATTTATTAACATTTGAGACTCTTTTTCACCTAAAGTGGTAATCATTTTACATATTTTCCTATCCAACTTAACGGTAGATTTAGATGGGGGGTGGGGGTGAGATAAACTGACAACAAAGGTTCAAAATAGGGCTTGAGTTGCACGAAGCTGAAGTTTGAGGTGGGGTGGCCCCGGGGGGTTGGGTAAGTGACATAGGTGGTAGATTTTTTTTTTAATAAGTAATTGAAATTTTATTTAAAAGTGAAAAGGCGCAACTCTAGTACACAAAGTTTTCAAGAGAGACCCAACTAAAAAGGAAAAAAAAAAATCAAGAAAATCAAGCACATTAGGAAAGTCTAAAGCAGTTATCCAAAGGTAAAAAATATTGAATAAGAAAGACTTTAGTTCCACCACCATCCTTTTGTGGTCTGCAAAACTTCTATCATTCAATTTCTTCCAAAGACACCACAAAAGACAAGACGACACCTTCTTCCACACTGTTGCACTAGGAGGACTACCATATAACCCTCTCCAACAAGCGAAAAGGTCTACCACTTACCTAGGCATTAGCCAAAACAACTGAAAATAACACTCCATAGGCACTAGTGACCTCACAGTGGAAAAGAAGATGATTCACAAACTCCTTGCTCCTCTTAGGCATACTTCACCAATTGACCACCAAGACATGATGCTTCCTAAGATTATCCTAAGTGAGGATCTTTCCTAGGGCAGCTGATCAAGCAAAGAACGTCGCTCTTAAAGGAACCTTACTCCGCCAAATACACTTTCAAGGGAAAGGAAAACCATCATGAGGGACAAGGACGTTGCAGAACGATCTAACGTCGAACACGCCTCTCTTGAAGAGGGCCCAACAAATCTTGTCTCTATCTCTCCGAACCAATCTAAAGGAGTACAATAAATTAAAAAACAATGCAAAGACATCCACCTCCCAATCATAAGTCTTTTTGGTAAAGCTTACATTCCATTGATGGGAGCCACTAGAAATCTCCAAATAATCTGCCATAGAAGCATCCTTATTGCGAGCAATACTGAACAAATCTAGAAAAGCTTCCTTGCGGACCTGATCCTCACACCACAAGTCATGCCAAAATCTAATCTTGGAGCCATCTCCTAATATGACTAGAGAACTCCCTTAAACCCTTCTTGATATTTTTCCACATAAAAATAAGGCACGCATATAGCAGAGGTGGTATGGATTAGCCCAGTAGAAAATCAAAGTATCATTTGCAAACATGAGGTGTGAAATGTAAATCACACCAAAGTTCCTAGATCCCACAGAAAAGCCTGAAAGAAGGCCCTCCCATCAACAGTGGTAGAAAGCATTTTATACAATGTACTATCTAAGAACGCAATTTCTCCCCAAAACCAAACCGTACCACAATAAATTCAATAACAACCCCAATTGACATGATCGTAGCCCTTCGCAATGTCCAATTTGCAAATCATCCCTAAATCACTGGATATGATTTTGCTATCTAGACATTCATTTGCTATAAGCATGGAATCAAGGATTTGCCTACATCCAACAGTGTTTTGGGGCTTCGAAATAATCCTCTTCACAACCCTCCCCAGCCTATTGACTAGGACGTTGGCAATAATCTTGTACACTCTACTCATAAGACCAATAGGTTGAAAGTCTCAACATCAATAAACCTTGATTTTTTTGGAATGAGAGCAATGGAAGTGGCATTAAGACTTTTTTCAAACTTGCTTATGGCATGAAAAATCATAGCACACCCCCATAACAACTACTTTGATCACATCCCAACAAACCTGGAAGAATGCCATAGTAAAGCCATCAAGGTCTAGTGCCTTATCACTATTTATACCTTTCACTACCTCAAGGATCTCACCTTCCTCAAATGGTCTATCTACCAAAGAAGCCCCCTCCTCATCAATGGAGGTTTTAGCCATCCAACATGAGCTACTAATTGAACTCTTCAGTAGACAAGCCATTGTTGAATGCTCCTTTAGAAACATTGAAGATGGTTTCTCTTGGGCTTTTGCAGGCGTTTATGGGAGAGCTGGACATGCCATTATGTACTCTCCAACTCTTCCTTTTCCCATTACAACTAGCACTGTCAATATGAAAGGTATCCAATAGACACGTATAAGACTAAACTAAGATCCAGAAAAAGACACATGCCTCCTAGAATACTAGAAAACACCATGATTGGGTTCAATAATGAAAATATACCCAAAATACTAAATAGAGGTATTTGCAGTCGACTTCTAGAAAATTACAATTCCGCCACTGAAAATAAATGCACCTATAAGCTCAAAACAAAAACTTGTTTTAACCCTATACTCCTATTGACCTGGTGACTCATTTGGATCCATGGAAAAATTGAGAGTTATATAATGGTTAAATGTTTGTTACATGGCTGCATCATATTGTGTGTTCTATGGTGTGTGTGTATATATATATATATAGGGTGTTAGTCAAATTGGCTCAAGTTCAATGAACTAAGATTAAGTCTTTACTTGGTTGGTTTGTTTATGTGAAAGAGGGAATTTTTGGTATCTGCTCATCTAGTCTTGGCATGTGCTTGTGGTCAAATGAGTCTGACATTGTCTTAGTCTTATCTTCAATTGTCTCTTATTTGGGTGGATGGTTTATGCCTGGATATTGCTTCTGATTATTTCTGTAAATTTGCAGCCTTGAGAAATTGAAGCCAGAGAAGGAGCTTCAACGGGCCACATCTGAAATATTTCGACGCAAACTGAAAATAAGAGACCTATTTCAGCGTCTTGATTCTCTATGTGCTGAAGGAAGGCTCCCAAACACTTTATTTGATTCTGAAGGAGAAATTTGCAGTGAGGATGTAGGAGAATCCTTCAATTAGATGTCGTGTTCAGTCCTTGTTAAAGTCTTTCACTCCCTATAAAATACTTAGTTCATGCTATTTTGCTTTTGATAATAAGTAACGAGCATTCTCTCACTGTAAATACTAAGATGTGATATCTTTTTATGGCAGATATTCTGTGCAAAATGTGGGTCAGAAGAACTGTCTGTGGATAATGATATTATACTCTGCGATGGTGCTTGTGACCGTGGGTTCCACCAGTACTGTTTAGAACCACCACTTCTTAGTCAAGACAGTAATGTCCTATAACCTATTTGATAGCATAAATCAATTTTTGCTTCTTAAGTTATTTGTCAATTATGCTTTCCTGGTTCTTTTCTTAACCCTTTTTTTGGGTTTATAGTTCCCCCTGATGATGAGGGTTGGCTATGCCCTGGATGTGATTGCAAAGTCGACTGCATTGACCTACTTAATGACTCTCAAGGAACAAATCTTTCTATCAGTGACAGTTGGGAGGTCAATGATAAATCCTCAAGTCTTATTGGTTGAGTAGAAATATTTTCAACTTTTCCCTTCCTTATAATGCTCCTATTTCATGTGCAGAAGGTTTTTCCTGAGGCTGCTGCCGCTGCTGGACATAATCCAGATCACAACTTTGGACTTCCTTCAGATGATTCTGATGATAATGATTATAATCCCGATGAACCAGCTGATGAGAAGGTTCAGGGAGATGAATCAAGTTCTGATGAATCGAGTTCTGATGAATCTGAATATGCTTCTGCAACTGAGGAATTGGAGGCACCACCAAATGATGAGCAGTATTTAGGGCTTCCTTCTGATGACTCTGAGGATGATGACTATGATCCTGGTGCTCTAGATCTCGTTGACAAGGTTAAGGAGGAAAGTTCTAGTTCTGATTTTACATCTGACTCTGAGGATCTTGCCGCAGCACTTGATGATAACAGGTCCTTCGGAGATGATGAAGGCCCTCCATCTACATCCAATGATGGTATTAAGCCTCTCAGAAGTTCTGGTGGAAAAAGATCCAAACTTGGTGGAAATAAGCATTCTTTAAATGATGAGCTTTTGTCCATATTAGAGTCAGATGCTGGCCAAGATGGTTCTGCACCTGTTTCTAGAAGGAGACACGTAGAAAGGCTGGACTACAAAGAGCTGCATGATGTGAGTGCCCTTCTAGTATTATTGTCAAACCATGGTTCTATAATCGTGCAATACATAATATACTTACCATTTCCAGTGTGATCAATTAATTCTAGTTTCCGTTTGTTTCTGTTCTGATTCTTGTCTTTGAAAACATGCCCTAGTTTCTTGATAGTACCTCACTATGATCAATCAAAGTAAATCTCGTCTATCTTGTCACCATATTCACTTTGTTAGTATATATATATATATATATATATATATATATATATATATATATATATATAAGGGTACACGAATGGGACCTATTTGTGTATGAGAGAGAGCATGTAAAGTGTGTTGATCACTATATTGCATTGCATCCACTCACAGCTCCACTTTTTTGTCCATGTATTGGCGAGAAATAAATCTCAATGGAAGTTTTTACTTTTTGAGTGCAACAATGATTCTAATTGTATGACTGGGTTTATCATTACTCTGTTACTCTGTTCACTACTAATCATGTGCATTTCATTGTTTGTTTTCCTTGCCCTGATTTATAAAGGAGGCATATGGAAATGTTCCTACTGATTCAAGTGATGACGAAGATTATGATGGTACTGCTGCACCAAGGAAAAGCAAGAAAAGAGAATTTGCTCCAGTGTCACCAAATGGAAAGAATAAAGAGACAGATCATACTCCTAAGAGGCGAACTCGTCGGAAGGCAAGCATTGAAGATACAAATAATTCACCAACTAAATCACTAGATGGCTCTTTTAAATCTGGTTCTAGTGGTAAAAGATCTAGATCATCAGCATATAGAAGACTTGGGGAAGCTGTAACTCAGGTAATTGCAAGTTATTGCCTCTTGCTTCTGATTAAGTTAATATATCTTTGATTGGCCCAAGTGGTGAAGGCTTTGATCTTAGAGGATTGCTCCTTTCAAGGTCTAAGGTTCAACACCTCTTGAGTGCAAATAATTCCTTGGGACCACACTCTCTGGTGAAAAGTTAGCGATTTATCTAGTTCCATGTAGGGAAACTCCGAAGGGTGTGGTGCTCGGGACCAAGGTTTACTCTGCAAGGGTAGGTCTGAAGAGCCCTGCCTTGTAGAGGTTTCACGATATCAAAAAAAAAAAAACATTTTAACGGTATTTATTCTTTTATAAAATGAACTTAAAAATTACTATAGGAGAATAGCTGGCATGAGAGTAGCGGGAAGTAGAATAAGATCCAAAATCAAGTTGATCAATGCAGACATCAACATTTATTTTGTTGCCATTTTTAAAAACAAGTTAGTTATTAGAAATTTAATATATGATTTGATCCCATGTTGCCAGTCAAGTTTTTTGGTGAGTTAATAATATTTATGAAGGTCTTACTTTAACCTAATTATTTCCCTCTAGTCTTCCTAGAATGGAGCAAAAATGCTGCTCTCTATCTGTCTTTGTCTCTCTCTCACATGTACTTGCATACGCACACAAAAGAAAGGGCTTATCTTAAACTTTCAGTCATTTTATTTTGCAGACACTCTACAAATCCTTCAAGGAGAATCAGTATCCTGAGCGAGCAACTAAAGAGAGCTTGGCACAAGAGCTAGGACTCACTTTCCGGCAGGTCTTATCTTCTTCATTGCTCTTAGGACGAAAAAATAATTCCATAATTTATTTCTCAAAAATTTTAGTGGACATTGTTCCTTGTGTTGATGCTCAACATCATTTTTTTATTTTTTTATTGTGCAGATAAGCAAATGGTTTGAGAATGCTCGACATTCATCACGCGTGGGAGCTACTACAGCTGATAGTGCTTCAAAGAAGGCGACTCCTTCGCCTCAAACGAATGAAAAACTGCTTGCACCGGGACCAGATACAGTTATTAGAGACGCCATTTGCAATGGAGCGCAACATATTTCACCCAAGTCAGGTACCACTGCAGAAAGCAGTCGAGAAAATTCTACAGCCCCAAATTCTAGAAAGAGAAAGGGTAGATCAAATATTCAGGGAACAAATCCAGATGTGAGAATTGAGGAAGTGCCAAGAGCAAATGAAGTGCAATCAGGTGGTGGAGTGAAGAGAAGGAGAAGGAAATATTGACCATTCTAATCCTAGGAGTAATTTTGACCATTCACCTCTTGAAAGAGCGAGATCTTTTGAGATGAGCAACTGGCGTCATGAAAGGTTTACTTTCTTTCCCAGATTGTAATCTGATCACCTTGGCCATTGTTGTTATGTAATTTGATTGTATGTCTTTTGGTCTTCCTCGCCCAGGCAATTCACTTTCCTCCTCACAAAATAAAGCTTTTCTGTAAATTGTGGTTCACCATCAACCTCCTTCTTTGGTACGGTCTCCTCATTCTGGAGCATGTCTCACTGCAGCACTAGGGTATAATGCTTGTAATGATATCTTGTATTTTTTTTTTTTTTTTAAATAAACTTAACCCAAAAAAAAAATGAAAAAAAAATGTAGCTCACCATCACTCTTAAATTCCTACTCTAATGCCTGATATGTGCTGCATCAATTCACAATCATCATGATATGAGATATCAAACCTTGGGGACTTTTAGAAAATATTTCTTGGTGCGATGAAAAATAATAGTCAAATCAGAAACAATTTTTAGAAAGCTTTTTTAATTTCCAAAAAATAGTTTTTGTTTATTTTTTTATTTTTTATAAATAGTAAACTATTTTTTAAGTTTGAGCTTCTCTTTCACAAATTGGAGTTCGTTGGACCTTTGCCGGACCTTCATTGGACCTTTGCTGAAGACTGATGGTCGTTTTTTGCTGTCACTCATTTTCTGTAGGAGTCAAACGCTAAAAAGCATTTTCACAAAAATTATTTTTTCTAATAAAATAATTTTGTTGAAAATATATACTAATGGAAAACATTTTATGTTAAAACAAATAAAGTCATAGTACTCTACCTTGGATATGGTGGGGTTTATCATGGTGCTTTCCTTTGTGTGGCATTTGGCTCACAAAATCTAATTAGGGGTGGCAAAATGGATACCTGACACGACCTAATTACGATCCGTGGGTACCCATTATATGATTAGCCTATACATAGACACGACCCGTTTAGTTAAACGGGTAATCGGGTTTGATACGATTATGATACGAAAATAGTCGGGTAACCCGACACGACCCGTTTTACCCGTTTAAAATAACCGGGGTCAAATCGGGTAGACCCGACCCGACCTAGTTAAAACTCTAAACTATAAATTAAAAAAAAAAAAAAAAAAAAAAAATTCAAAATTGTAATAATAATACATCAATACACTATCAATGCAAAAAATTGAGTTCTAAGATATTAAAGGCTTTAATAAAGGATAAGAACAAAAAAAAAAAAAAGGAAAGTGACCGTAATTGTCTCTAAAAGAAATTACTAAACTCATGATTTCACCTAAACTTAAAACAAGTAAGCATATTGACTAAGTTCATTTATTAAAATAATTTTTAGTATAAAGAAATTTAATTTTGCTCAAATTACATTCCACTACAAAAGAATTATGTATATTTCAATACAAAATATGATATCTGTAATCTGTTGAAATTAAATATCTCATAACAGAGATGAATTTTGCAAATCATTTAAAAAAAAAAAAAATTAAGGGCAAAAAGCAAGAAGAATGTTTTTAAATTAAAATTATTTAATTAAATATTTAAATATAAAAAAGGCCCTACCTAAATTTGTTGTCTTAGGCCTCAAAATTTATTAAGTCGGATCTACTCGAGGGGTTGGCTTGGACGCTTGGTTACTAGTAAGACGCTTGGCCCTCATCGATACCTCATAAAGCATAAAGTCTAAGTAGGGACAAAACTAAAATTTCTATTTCAAAATTATCAAAATATGAATGAGATTGAGGGGTAAAATGTGTCAACATTTCCATCATAGCAATAAAGAAAAATATAATAAAAAAAAAGCTAACAAAAACAAAATAATAATAATAAAAAAAGAAACAAAACTCAAAACTACATCAACATTAAATTCATAATTCATTACAAAATATTTTTCCACTTGAAGTCTTGAAGGATACATGATCCATTCCATGTAATCAAAGATATGAATTATGAAACACTACAAATATGCTCATTTTTTTGACTTCTTTTTTTTTTTTAATTGGGTCTGGTGGGTACCCGTCAGACCCGGACAGTAACTGGGTCTAACGGGTACCTGCCAGACCCGAACAATAACCGGGTTTAATAGGTACCTACCAGATCCGAACAATAACCAAATTAACCGGGTCTTAAACGGGTAGACCCGATTAAGACCCGAACCCGATAAGGCCAAACCCAATACCTATTTTTTCATGTCGTGTTCGTGTCGGGTTCACGGGTCGTGTCAAAATTGCCAGCCCTAATCTAACATTCTTCTAACGTCTACATTTCTAGAAATGTGATGTATGAGAATATGATTTTTCAAGAATGAGATTATTTCCATATAAAGAATGATTAGGAATCTGATAGGATTCTCAAGAATATGAGACTCTCATGTTTAATTTAATCCTAGCATCCATAAGAATTATTCATTCTTTCCAAAATATTTTTCTCACTTCAAGTGCATAAGACTGTATGATACATAATAATTTAAAAATCAAACAAAAATGACGGAAGAAAATTTAATATATGAACCGTGTTTTTCTTTCATTTTTCTTCTATAACCAAGTAAAATGTATTTATTTTCGGTTTTTGTTCATCACTTTTATATATAGATTTTAAGTTCATTTTTGTTTTTTGTGTAATAAAATAGTTCCTCATTTTTTATACAAATTTTACAAATAGTCACAATCAAACCAAAAAAATTGCATTTAAAACAAAAAGCCATAACAAATTTGTCAATTAGTCTAACTCTTCTTGTATGATCATATAAATGCAACCAAACGAGAATTATTAAATTTGATTGTAAAATTAAAATATATAAAATGAGGATCCGGATCCCCTCATTTTAGAGGGAGAACATGAGACTCATATTCTCAATCTTGGCAGTTCAATCTCATCCAATGTTCTACAAAGTGCTACGTGTCCTACTATAAAATAATTAATAAAATATTATTTAAATTTTTAAATTTTTTTTTTTAATTATTTTTTTACATGCAATTATGCAATGCAAAGCAAAAGCAAACCGTGGTGCAATGAATTTTTATAATTAATTTAAAATCCAATGGTCAATATTTTATCATTAAAATATAGAGTGCTGCTGGTGTATTATATAACTTTTATTACAAATTTTTAATGAATTGCCATGTATTTATCACGTTAATCATTAAATACTTAAATTTGATTGTAGTTTACATGATAATATCACGTAAACGATTACATCAATTTATAAGTCCATATAACATTTATCACGCTGATAACTAAATAATTAAATTTGATTTTATCTTACGTGAAAATGTGACGTGGACCGCGCCTAATTTGTAAGAGATTATAAGAAGTGCAGCCCCTAGTTTTTTACTAAAATAAAATAAAATATAGGAAATATGTTAAGAGCCAGTAAAATTGTAAAATGATAGCTAAAAAGAAAAATTTTCAACCATTTTCTAGGATTCCTCTGATATCCGGGAAACTGTAATCCAAGCGCGCGGTTAAAATGATTTTTGAAATGGTGAAAATGGCGGCATTAAGACTCATCTTCCCTCCCGCCTGGGCCGCCTATCTCACTCAAAACAAGAGAGCAGGGCGTATCACGACTCATCTTCTTCTTGTTCTGAACCATAATAGAAGATATCTGAGGATATAGGAAACGCCGTAATTCCTTATGAGCGCGCACGAAAACCCAGTGCAGGACACGCGCTCGTCCAAGAGGCGGGCTTCGGCGGCGCACTCTCAACAATTCCCCACGGCGAAGAAGCGAGTCGTGCTGGGTGATCTCACCAACTCGCTGAATCTCGGGTCGTTCCGGGATTCGGATTTAGGTCCCAACAAACCCAAATGCACATTGAAATGGAAGGAGGAGGAGGAGGAGGAGGAGGAGGATCAGGAGCCCCGGGCGGCAGAGATTGCGGTGAGCTCCATGGTTCAGCCCCCGAACTGCAGTTACTCGAATTCTATATACAAGCATCTTAGGGCCCAGGAGGTACAGCTTTCCCATTTTTATTTGATTAATTTTTTTTTTTTTTTCACTTAGTGTTTGGGATTTTGTTTCTTGAAAATGAACATAGGATTCTAACATCATATCTTCTCTTCGCAATTGTATTCCATCAAATCCATGCTATGTTTGTGGAAACAAACTTTCAATTGTCCATTGGGATCAGAAATGTGGAGTGGGATCTTCCAGGTTCTGTTTGATTCAATGGTTAGAGTTTGTTTGTGCTTTCTTGAATGCTCACCTGGGTCTGCCTGGATTTTTCCTCTCGAAGGGAATCGAAATTGATAAGGAGTCGGTGAATGATGCTCGAACATGCACTTTTTAAGAGTACCTATTTATTTTATATTTGCATTTATGCATTGATTACAAGTCGAAATATGATCAAAGCCCTTATTAGTTATTTGTGTTGAACTTATTCTGAATGTAGCTAATATGAGGCTCTATTTGTTTTCACCTAAAGTAGAAAACATTTTTTAGAAAACCACTATTTTTTGGTGTTTGATTGTCACCTTGAAATATTTCCCTGAAAACATTTCCCTCTTTTGGTTCGCATTAAAAATGTTTCCTAAAAACATTGTTCACTTGTGGGGGTTGCACCGGCGGGGTTGGTATCAGACTGTGGGAGAAGGGGTGGTGTTCGAGCTGGTTTTCTGATTTTTTTGCTAGTCACCAATTACAAGGACATATTCTTTTCAATTTTTGTTATATCTGTTGCAGCTATGAAGCAACTATTGGGTTGAACCGGTTTCAGTTTTGGGTAGGATTTTCAATTTTGCTTTCTCCATCACATAACAAAGAAATCTAGTCTTAAATTTTAATTCCTTTTATCTTCCGGCACTTGTCATTCGTAACATGCTTGTATGCTTCTGATGATGTTGGGGCAATCGTATCAAACTTGCCTAATGATGTTGGCTGGTAATTCAGATGGAGGTGAACAGAAGGCCATTGCCTGGTTATATGGAGTCGGTTCAAAACGATGTTGCTCCATATATGCGAGAAATTCTATTAGATTGGTTGGTAGAGGTTGCGGAGGAATACAAGATTGTCCCAGACACCCTTTATCTCACTGTATCATATCTTGACAGATTCCTCTCTTACCGTGCTGTCAGCAGGAAGAAGATACAGCTGCTTGGTGTTTCATGCATGCTTATTGCGTCGTAAAGACATGAACCTATTTTGTTCTATATTTTCTGCTAATAGTTTTCATGGGTTTTCATTCTTGAAATGTTCATTGCTTTATGCTTTGATGATACAGAAAGTACGAAGAGATCAGTCCTCCACACATTGAAGACTTTTGCTATGTGACAGATAATACATACACCATGGAAGAGGTTTCTATCTATTTCTTTCTTTGCTCTGCTTTGCCCTTTTTACATTTTTATTGCCTGTCTTTCCCTCTATTTTCTCCCTTCTCTGTTTCAGTTTTCTTCTTATAAGGGGGGGGGGGGGGGGGGGGGGGGGAATCCTCTCAACAATCTCAATTTTTATTTTTATTTCCTACTTTTGCTTGTTTACCAAATTGAACACTTTCTTCATTTCCCTTAACAAGCTTTATAGCATATAGTTTTGGCGGTCATTTCACAGGTGGTGGACATGGAGAGAGATGTGCTTGAATTCTTGAACTTTGAGATGGGTACACCTACAACAAAGACTTTTCTCAGGCAAGAATGCTGCAAAATGTTATTAGTCTGCCTTCTTTTTGTTTTGGGTTACAATGTTGTTTGTTATGGCATCAATGTTAATTGCTTAAATTGTATTTGTTTTTGGTACCCCTTTTTTCTTCCACATATGTAATTAATATCTAAATGCTAATATGATAAACATCACATTTCTTATTGGATTTCAGAATCTTCACGAGAGTAGCTGAAGAGAATGGCAAAGTAGGCTGGCGACTTCACCAGTACTGGTATTTGTTCTTTTGTCATTTCTTTCTTCAATTTTAGTAACCAATTCTGTAATGTTTGTGCTTTTCAGTCATTAAATTTGCAACTTGAACTATTGGGCTGTTATCTTGCGGAGCTAAGTTTGTTAGATTATAGATGTGTGTCGTTCTTACCATCAGTGCTTGCTGCATCGGCTGTTTTTCTTTCAAGATTCACAATCGACCCTGAGATGCATCCTTGGGTAAGAAAGCGTAACTTTGCACTATAGAAAGTAAAATGACTAATCAAATAATGGAGTAGATCTTTCAAGAAATTCTTCCAGTTGATCAGATTATTCCCAATCCCAAGAAATTGCCAATTTTAGCATGCTAGGAAGAGAAGAATGCATAGATTACGTTTTCTAATTGAGGATAAAATTTGTATTCTATAGCTTACTGAATATTGTTTGAAACTCTAGAATAATCTGGAGAGTGTTTTTTCTTTTATTGGAAATGAACCATGAATTCTTTTGCACATTATGCAGAGCTTAGCGCTTCAATGCTATTCTGGTTATAGACCATCTGACTTGAAGGAATGTGTCCTTGCCATTCATGACTTGCAATTAAATAGAAAGGGAAGCTCTTTGCATGCAGTGAGAGAGAAATACAGGAAGTCCAAGGTATTCTTGTTTTATTCTCTTTTCATGTGCATCTTCTACAGACTATTTGAATTCAGTAATCCCTTGAATGTAGCTTCCTTGGGGATTGGGGTTCCTGTAAATAGCTGAAGTGAACTGGTGAACTGGTTGGCCATGGGGTGTGTTTCTTTGGATTTATGCCAATTGTTAGAATATTAATTAAATGATTAAATTTATTGTTTCCTATTAGTTTAAGCTTATTGTTTTCTATTAGCTTAATCTTTTGAGACAACTGATAATTTAATATGGTATCAAAGATAAAGGTCATGAGTTTGAACTCTTACTTTACAATTCATATAATTTCTGTTAAATATTTCACGTGTTAGACATCACTTGTTGGAGAAGAGTTTGAATACACACATGAGAATGAGTGTTAGAATATTAAGTGACACGTGAGAGGAATTGTTAAAATATTAAACCACACGGGAGGAGTGTTAAAATATTAATTAAATGATTAAATTCACAATTTCCAATTGGCTTGTGGTGATTTAGCACCAATATTATATATACTCTCCACATATTCATTTTAGAGTTTAGTACATGAGATTGTTGCTTTCTTACAAATATTAATCTGATCTTTTCTGATAACACTTTTTATCTTCTTTTTTTGCCTGCTTCTGATGACAGTATATGTGTATATCAAAATTGACTCCTCCCTCAGAAATTCCTGCATGTTATTTTGAGGCCATCAATGGATAGGCATCCATGGCATTGTGAATGAAGTCTACTTTGAAGTCTGAACTAGCCTTGTCATGAGTTTCTTCTAACAGATTACAATTTACTTCTCTCCTCCGATGCTGCCATTTTTGCTAAATTGGAGGCTGCAATAACTCACTTGCTGGTTGAGAGCCGATCGATTTGAAGTTGGCATGTGATGTGTTGAAGTGGCCGCAAACTTTGTGCTCTGCAGCTTGCATGTGTATAGCCATTATTGACTAATATGTGAGCTTCAATGGGCAGCTCCTTTGCTTGTTTATGAAGATAAGAGCTCATTCCATATCATCCACAAAATCAAAGGTTCCTTTTTGTGATTCATTTGTAATTTTTTATTATAACCAAGGATTGGGAAAATAATACTTCACCCGTCTCTTTCCATCCCATCACACATTCCTAAATTTTCAAACATTCTATGAGAATGGGACATACATAATTGCTTGTAGAATATATGATCCTTGGGTGACAAAGGTATTGTCCCGTCTGTCTGTTAATACTTTTTAGGTGGTGTTTTTATTTTTTTTGTTTGAAAAAGTGTTTTGATGTGATATAAAGATAAAAGTAGTTTTGAGAGTGTTTTGTGTTTTGAATTGTTTGTTAATATTTTTGTTTTGAAAAGAGAAAAGAAAAGAAAAAGTATCATCAAACAAAGGTTAGTGTCTATTAAATAACATTCTATTATGTGTTAAAAATTTGTGAATGTTTTTTGATAAAGCTTTTGAAAACTAAACACAAAAATTGATTATGTATCATATTTAATTTTATGCTTCACTTAATATTTGCACGCATACCTCACTTAAGAACACATCATACTAACATAGATTTTTTAAAATAGCTTTTTTTTTTTTGGTTGTATTTACTAATGATAGAATTTTAAATTTTAAATTTTATAATTTGTTGTCTACGTGGCTATGTCATGTAGATAACTATGAAACATTTCTCATATACCTTAAAATTGTCCAAGAATTTGATTGTAAATTTCTAAACTTCATAGACCGAAGTGAAAACTTATGTAATTTTCAATAACGAACGTAATTCTTTCCTAAAAATAAAAATGCACCTTTTTTTTTTTTTCTTTCTCAATATTTTCATTGCTGTAATATCTTTCTATTAAAAAAATTTTGGGGAAACTTCAGTTTAGCTTCTTGAATTTTCACGCGATTTGACAAACTTCTCAAACTTTCAAATCTCTTAACATGGATCTCTGAACTTTTAATTGTTCTCAATGTGAATTCCTCCATCAATTTTAGTTGTTAAAAATACGAAAAAAGATTAAAATGTCTCTGATTTTCCTTTTTTTTTATTTTTTTTAAAATAAAAAAAGTTTTGAAATAAAGGGTAAAGTTGGAATTTTATACAAAAGTTAGGGGTATAAACGTCATATAACGTTTAAAATCTGACGGAAGGGTCTACATTGAAACTAATTGAAAGTTCAAAAATCTAAAGTGAGATATTTAAAAGTTTAAGGAAATTGTCAGGTCGCGTCGAAGGTTCGAAGGTTGGAACTAAACTAAAGTTTTCTCAAAATAATTTTCTTCCCATTTATTTCAAGCCCACGGTCAGCTCCAAGTCCAACGGCCCATTCCAGATTTGACCCGGTCTCTCCCACGCTCACCGTTCGCGTCATAGCTAGCACAGAACGAGAATCACAAAACAAAAGCCGTCCGACCGAACACGAAACCGGAGGAACCAGTGAAGAAATGGAAGTGGAAGCGGATGAGAAGGAGCTCAAAGCCGCCGGGGCCGAGCCCCTGCCCGACGGCCGGCAAGGCCTGCGCATCCATGGGTGGGAGATCGAGTCTCGCAAGCGCTCCATCCTCACCTCCTCCAACTTCCTCTTGTCAGTAAAAGTTTTGTCTAAAAAGTCACAAATTTCTATTTCGTAGATATTGCACATGAATTTAAGGGTTTTCCAATTTTGTATTTTAATTTGGTGTTACGATCTCTGTGTTGGTGCTTGCAGGTGGGAAGAGAAGCTTCAGACTTCTCACCTGCCAGAGATGGTTTTTGGGGAGAGTTGTTTGGTTCTTAAACATCTGAACAGTGGCATCAAAATCCACTTCAATGCCTTCGATGCTCTGACTGGATGGAAGCAGGAGGCGCTGCCGCCGGTTGAAGTCCCCGCCGCAGCGAAATGGAAATTCAGAAGGTATTGTGGACAAATTGGATATAACTACATCACGCATAGCTTTTAGGGTGATACTACCTTGTTATGCCTCGGCCCCTGATCCTATTAGAAAGGGAAAACCTACTAAGTGGAATTCACATGCACAAAGTTAGAGCAGCGAAAAATTTAGAATTTTTTGTCACATTGTAACATATGTCAGAGCACTAAGCTTCAATCTTACAATCACATTAAAGTTTACCTTAATATACCTATCTAGGGCATCAACTCAAATTTCTATCCTAGTGTCGTTTCCTAATCCTGCTAATTAGCACTAGCTAATTAACATGTTATAAAATAATTAAATAATTACTTATCAAAAAAAAAAAAAAAAATTAGCACTAGCTCCCATATCCTGTAAATAAAAGACCGAACTTATGCATGTTACCAACACCCAATTCGATCGAAGTAGAGGATGAAATTGTATTTCACTTCTATTGATATAACATATTCTCTCCCACAGGATAGAAATGTAAATGTTCTCTTACTCATAAAGATATGTCTGAATTTCCTCGAGTTGGCTCACCGTTGATTTGCAGTATAAGTATCGAAAGAGTGCTGGTTATGTGAAGTATAATTTGAGTGTGTGTGGCCGTTTTTTTTTTTTTTTTTTGGTGTGTGTGTGTGTGTGTCAATCAAATCGTTATTTGTCAATATAACAGCATGTGCAGAGAGATTGCTTTTGGGTCTTATATTCTTCTTGTGAATTTGCAGCAAACCCTCCCAGGAGGTGATATTGGACTATGACTATACATTCACAACACCATATTGTGGGAGTGAAACAATTGAGATAGATACAGAGGAGGTATGTGCTCCCTCCTTCTCTATAACTGTGTGCAACGTTTTCCAAAATTAAGATTTTGCATTATTATGCATTGTCTGGGCTCCTCTCGTAGATTCGAATTTGTGTATGTGTTGCATAATTTAATGAGTTCCCTTTCCCTTTCCCTTTCAGTGCATTCTTTTCTTATAGTCTTTCCCAATTTCAGAATGTAAGACTAACATTTTTCTGGAAACAGAAAGGGATAATTCTAGCTGGCTTCTGAATTTTGTAGGATTATCATTATGGCTTTGACCTTTTTTTTTTGATAAGTAATGTATATTCTTTCAAAGCACAGAGAGGCGCAACCCTAATACTCATGGACTATTCTTTTTATAATAATAATGATATATTGTGGTTGTTACTGTTTCATAGGGTCAGCGTGGAAGAGGAGAAATCTCTCAGGAGGCATGTAGTCTCCATTGGGAGGACTGTGAGGAGCAAATTGATGTTGTTTCACTGGCATCAAAAGAGCCTATTCTCTTCTATGATGAGGTGCGCATCTTGATACCTAGATGCAGGTATGTTCTCTTCCCAGAATATGTTTCCATGCCATGACCAAAGTAATCCTGTAATGGAACAGGTAGTCTTGTATGAAGATGAGTTGGCTGATAATGGAGTGTCACTCTTAACTGTAAAAGTGGTAACTATTCAATCTTTTAATATGATGTCAAACTGCTACCTGCACAACATTGAGATGGTTAAGGACTAACCATGTTATTTATTTTTATTTTGCTAGAGAGTCATGCCAAGTTGTTGGTTTCTTCTTCTGCGATTCTGGGTGAGTCAACTTTATTGGTTCATGATATCTCTGCATGAAATTATATAATGCAAAGGAGAATTTATTTGATTAATTTTTTCTAAGCACATGTGAATGCATTTTTCTAAGCATGTATAAATGTTTTTGCTCCACACCAGTATTTCTGATGTTCAAGCGGCAATACGCTTACAAAGGGCGTACTCTGTTCTAGTAAACTCTGAAAATACTTACAGGCTTCATTTTATTTTGCTTATTAATTAACTCATGAGCAAAGCAAGAATTGGACCCACAGCCTCATCCACCACCCCATACTAGGTGAAAAGTGCCATTAGGCCCAAAGGCCATTACTTACCTTCTCTTTTTGTTTAGTCACTGAATCCGTTCTTCTTGTAGCTTAGAGTTGATGGCGTGCTTATGAGACTAAGGGACACTCGTATGCATTGCATCTTTGGAGTTAATGCAAATCCTGTCATTCTTCGAGAAAGTTGCTGGAGAGAAGCTACATTTGAAGCTTTATCTGCTGTAAGTTTGCCTCTTTTGTGTGCGCACTTGCACTTGCATGCATGCATGCGTGCAAAATTATAATGTTCTCTGAACCTAGGATTATAATCTTGTTATTTTTAGTCTTTACTTTTTAGAAATGCTGTGCATATGTGCAATGTGTTAGTTTGATGTTGTTGTTTAATATATTTGCCAATCTTTCACAGATATTCTTATTTAATCTGTATATGGAGAGTCAACAAACTGCTTCTGTCACTTTCTGGGTGTTATGGGGGATAATTTGGTTGCTTTAGATAATATTAAATTTTGAAGCATAATAACCTTTTAAGGTTGAAAGACTCCTTGTCTCCTCTACCCCAAGAAAACACTGTGCCAGCACACACATATCTCCTATGTGTCTCTTTTGGAGTATGAACTGCATTTTCTTTTCAGCATTTTCTTGTATACTCCTTGTGTACGTGGGAGCGCCTTACTCTTTTAATGACATCTTGATTATTTATTAAAAAATAATTATTTCAGCTGATTTTGGAATGGTACTAATATGTTGGGTGTGGGTTCTATTGAACAAGTAGGAATGGTTGTGTATCTTTTAGGGATATAACTGCTATCCTCTAATTCTTTTGCCTAGCCAATCTTTCTGGATTCTTTAGCTTAAGATATTGAAAAAAAAAAAAAGAAAAAGAAAAAAGGGAGCTCAAGAGCATGCTGAGATTTTTTGGGGAAAGAACCTTTTATTTTATAAGTAATTAAGATATCGTTAAGAGCATAAGGCGCCCTCATGTACATAGAAAGTATGCTAGAGAAAACATGTAGCTAGAAGGAGAAAAAAGAATTAAGGAAATATTGATAACTAAGAATCAAAGGAGAAACAAGTGCAACTGTCCAAAGATACTAAGTATTGAAGAACAAAGACTTATGCTCTTCCAAAGTCCTCTCATGACCCTCAAAATTTATATTATTTATTTCTCTCCTTTAACACCACAAAAGGCATGAAGGCACCATTTTCTACACAATAGCACTCTAAGTGGAGAAGAAGATGGTCCATGGGCTCCCCATTCCTTCTTCACATAGTACACCTATCTACTGCAATGACATGTTGTTTTCTAAGATTATCCATGATAAGGATCTTTCCCAAGGCCCGCCCCTTCAAAGGAACCTTAGTCTGCTACACACTCTTCCAAGGGAAAAGAAAGCCATCATTACAATCCAAAGCACTGTAGAATGATCTAACATCGAATAACCCTCTTTTGGAGGGGGCCCACCAAAGCTCGTCTTCACCTTCCCGTCTCACTCTAATTGAATACAACACCCTGAATAACGAGACCAAGGCATCCACCTCCTAATAATGAACCGCTTTAGCAAAGCATACGTTCCATTAATTGGTGCCACCAGCAATCTCCAAGTGAGCCGGCAATACCATATAAAACTAGAAAGGCTTCTTTTAGGGTTATATCCTGGCACCACAAATCATGCCAAAATCTAACCTTGGAGCCATCTCCCTTCTCAAATCTAGTATGACTTGAAAACCTTTTCCAAACCCTCTTAATATTCTTCCATAACCCCACTCCAAACGCTCTAAGAGGCTCATTAGAACACCACCCACCCCAAGAACTGCCAAATTCAGAGTCCACCACAATTCTCTACAAAGCCTCTCTCTCATGCACATAGCGCCGTAGCTATTTTTCTAAGAGTGCACGATTGAACATCAACAAGTTCCGAAGAAGAGAGTGCTATGGCGAGAAGAAGAGAATGCTAGGCAACCAGTACTGTAGTAGACGGCCAAATTTCCATAAACCGGAGTCTGGTATCACTAGAAATTCATGGATATTTATAAACTTTTGACTCTTTCTTACTCTAATGTTAGAAGCTTAAACTTTTAGTAATAAGCCAGGACACTGACATGATTGAAACTGCATTACATTTTCAAGTTTTTAGACAGTTTCTACTTGGTAAAGATTTAGTACCATCAGTCACTCATAGTAGTCTGCATTCTCAATCTGTTTTCTTGTTTTATTTGTTCTCTTTGGGTTGGCACCTTTTTTAACTATTAAGAAACAGTGTAGTTTTACATCTGTATTGTCAGGATTTAAAAGTACTTTCTTTTCTGAATGCATTGATTGGTCAAATATGGTGCAGAAAGGATACCCTTCTGATTCTGCTGCCTATAGTGATCCGAGCATCATCAGCGAGAGACTTCCCATCGTCATGCATAAGACCCAAAAGCTTAAAGTTCCTGGTAATTTGTAAGGTGATAACTGTCTTCATACAAAAGGACTCAATTTTTTCTATGTTTCGGTTGTAGAGAATTTGAACATCCAAATTCACATGCGTATTCTTGTGGTTCATTCTCTCATGTTTGACCTTTAAGTTATCTTCATGCATGTACACAAATTTTAGCTTGTGACTTTCTACTTTGATGTTTTATACCATAACTTCAATGTCAAATTGGGCAGCAGAAAGCAAAAGCAATGCAATTTGAGTTGATTATGATTATCTATTGTTCAACTTACACATGACAAAGTTATTTGGTTCATGTACAAACCAGGACGATTGATGCAATTCTGAATATAAATGAGAGAAAAAGAGAGTTTAAGAATGTAAATCAGAGAGCTTCAAGCTATCAAATTAGCAAGAACATCCACTCAATCCCTAACTGAAAGGGAGAGAAAAGCCACAATTGTTGGATGATTCAATTCTCCTGAAAAAAACTGTCGTTACAACTTCAAAAAACTCTTTATGAGTTTCTTGACTATATGACAAACTTACCTCCACTTCATCGCCGAAATCGCTATCATAGATTGGTACATCCTTCATATCAAACACTCTTTCACCAGTGGACAAGCAATCAATAAACCCTCTACCATTCATATCATTGTTGAGCTCAGGAATCTCCACCTTAAATCCACCATCCCAATGACTATCATCAATTGGAATATATCTCCTTGGAGGTTTCAGATGTAGAGGATTCCTCAAATTCCTCATCATGTTGATTTTCATCGCCCTCAAATTCGTTGCCATCTCGAGAAGGATTCTCTCTTTGTGCAACGCGTTGGGCCAAAGCTTCAACTGCCTTCTTAAATCTTTAATCATACCGACCACTAGTTGTTGATCAAATGCAGCGTTTTGATTTGGTGGAGGAGCTGGTCTATGAGGCTGATTCCTTCTCCTAGGTGGGATCTTGCAAATCTTCAGAGAAAATACCCCAAATCCCCACTGAATTCGTTCAGATCAAAACTTGTTCTGACACCAATTGACGCAATTCAGAATATTAATGAGAGAAAAAAAAAAAAGAGTTTAAGAAGGAAAATCAGAGAGCTAATTCAAGCTATCAAATTAGCAAGAACACCCAAACTCAATCCCTAAGCGAAAGGGAGAGAAGCCACAAACGTTGGCTGAATATTCATTCATTTCTTTGTAAAAAACTGGTGTTACAACTTTATAAAACTCTTAAATAAGACAGGAAGTAATGCTATTTATTAGATTACTATATAATTGCCATACAACTGGGTTAACATGACAATGAAAATTAGCCTTTGGTTCTCCTATGTGGCATCTTGCAAATCCTTAGAGAAAATATCTCAAATCCCCACTGAATTCCTTCATAACAAAACTTGCTCTAGTACCAACTGATGCAATTCGAAATATTAATAAGAGAAAAGAGAGTTTAAGAAGGAAAATCATAGAGCTAGTTCAAGCTATCAAATTAGCAAGAACAACCAAACTCAATCCCTGAGCAAAAGGGAGAGAAGCCACAAACGTTGGCTGAAAATTCATTCTATTCTCTGGAAAAAAACTAGTGTTTCAACTTTAGAAAACTCTTGAATAAGACAAGTAATGTTGTTTAGTAGATTGCAATATAATTGTCATATAATTAGGATGACATGGCAGTGGAAAATAATGTGTAATATTTTTTTTACAAGTGCTAATCCAATGACTGATTTTTACTGCCACATCATCAAGTTGTATAGTAGTCGTATAACCTACTAAATAACATTACTCATATCATATGACAATAAGTTGTCCTAGCTAAGACGTGATCACAACTACTATTCAAATCTAATCCAACAGTTTTAAATCTATCCTATAGTGGTCACATTACTAGTTAGAAGTTGCATGACTTATTAATAAAAAGTAGAAGATTTTACATAAGAAAATACTCCTAAGTTCAAGACATGAAACATCAACTAAAATCAATCAAGATTGATCACATAATCAAACTTATGGCTGTCTAGGCTTTCTTTTAGTGTTCTTCTTCGGACGATCAAGTGTTTGTAAAAATCCTCTTGTATATGCTTTGCATCAACGATGAAACACAAATTGCTAGACTATATTCCCCAACACTGCTAATTTGGAAAATTTTCCAAGCATTATCTTTTTTCTAGACCAAATATGTAACACTGAGGGGTAAATAAATACCAAAGAAACATAAAATTTGATAAATAAAATGTCAAGTTAAATAAAAATTTAGTTGAGCATGGGGAAGCTCATAGGCATTCGATAAAAAAAGGGGCGAAGATATTAAGTCAGAAATGTTAGAAATTCTGTGCAAAGGTGTGGCGTTTGAACGGGGGATAGGCACGTTCAAACACGGAGGATCTGCCACGTTTCAGTTAAGGACGTGCACTGGAAAACGAACGGCCAGGATTGGTCAGGCACGAATCTTGATTGATCATGTTCGAACAGCGGTCATCTGGAAAGCTGACCTGCTAATTATTTGGATTTTTTTCTCACTTCAGAAATGCATGATTTTGACAAAATTTGTTGATTTGTAGAGTTGGTAAATCTGCTCAACCTAAGTACCTGTTTCTTTACAGTTCAATCATTTTCACCATAATACTGGTTGAACCATAGATAAACCAAAATGGAACTGAACTAGAAAATGATAATTAGGATAAGACCCTGTAAAAAACTCAGTAACACGTGGACTGCACCAGGAATTATTTTAGGCATCAACAAAGACGAATAACTGAAAAGTGGGGTTATGTTTCTGATTTGGTTGTAGTACAACATGCATAGTGGTAAGAAATTTTTGGTGTCTCTTCTAGTTTCATTAGGCAGAACCACCATCCAGGTTATTGAATCTTAAAACGCTGGATCCTACCTTGGTTAGTTTCTGTCCTTGATGGATGAAGAAGTCAAAAGCTGTTCCAATAGAAAGAGTGTAGAATAAATTCCAAACTGAGGCAGAAGGAGGATGGATGGGTCAGAGCCGCAGATTTAAGTCAAGCTTGTGTGGCTCTGATGGCGGCTCTGGTCTGTGTCGATCCAGATGAAAGCTGCCTGGCCAAATCATATCCATTGTATCCTCCAGCGTGACTTGTGGCCATGCCATTCTAAACCCTGTATTGGCATCATTAAATCTTGCTACAACTGCAGTTGCATCTCTGCTTGGCTTCTGAACAACCGAATGGGGCCGGACGCCAAGCGATCGGGCGAAGGGAGTGCTAAAGGGCAGTCCCATCATTGCCAGCATCCTATTGGACTGGTATCTTCTGGCTGCACCTCTTTCCCTCTTGTGGGCATTCTGATGACCCCCTAATGCTTGTGAACTATAGAACTTTCTCATGCAGAAGTTGCATGAAAAAACCTTGTTAGAAGCAGTTTTTGGTTGTGGGTCTGAGTCTCCAGCTGTTGAGAGCAAATTCCTGCCTAGGCTCAGGTTCAACCACTCTCCTGGATTATCATCTTCAGTTCCTTTGTTGTTATCGTCGCTGCTGCCACCGATTATTAGCTTGCCTTGCGGTTTGTCTGCTGTAACTTCAGTTGCTTCTTCTCCCTGGAAGATCATGTCTCCACAAATTGCAACTATCAGGTGAGGGTTTTGAAGTAAATTGAATGAATAGAGAGGTTTGTTCAAAGAATTAGATCAAAGAGGGAGATGAAAGAAGTGGAAAGATATATCAGAATGTACGGGAAGTGAGATTGGGGAGTTATTATTTATTTTATCGTATCTCAATTCAGTGACCCCACCTAGTGATGCTCGGTGCTCCAGGGGACATGGCTTATGTCATCTTTACTGTTGCCCTTGTCAAGCTTAGGATTCCCCACTTTCATCTTTTGCCTTTTCTCTGTCAGTCCTCGAATCAGACTAACTTTACATGGTTCTCTTTGGAGTACCAAAAGAAATACAAGGTTGACAATCACACAACATTTCCTGATTAGTCAAAACCATAATCTTACCCATGTACTTCAACTGCCTGCTTCAGTGCTTCTTACCCACCAAATAAACAATTCAATTGGCTGAACCTTTATGACTTTTAAGCATGCTTTCTCCTGCGATGGGATGTATGTGTCTATAGATTTTGGCTGTTTCTCAAACTAATTGAATCAAGCTAGGTGCTGAAAAACTGAAAATTCTTGAGGGAGAAACCTATTTATACCTCAATAACGGCTGACTGTTTGGTTGATCAAGCCGAATATCTAGGTCCTCTTTTGCAATATATTGGAGGGGCACCAACAACTGCTTATGATTTTTTACCTGATCAATTTGTTCAGTAGTTCTTCTTCGTAGTTTATATGTAGTAATTTGTAAACAGGTCAAGTGCTTCCACATCGAGGATCTGATACTCACAAATAAAGATTTTTAGCAATTTTGTTAGTCCTTATGAGACCTACATGTTCGAGCGGATTTTGGATGGCTCACCTACTTATTGGGACATGCGAGCCTCATAGAGGCTCACTCATAGTAATTCAGACAGCAAATTGTTACGAATTCAAATCCATTACTCACAAGTCAAGACAATTGTGGTAGTCAGTAAACTCTTTCATGTCAAGCTGGTATGAAATTTAATAAAGATGGTACCTACTAAAAAAGGGGTATGGGTATGTCTTGATTAGAGAAGCGAGTGATGATAAGCTTCAAATGGTGAATGAAGCCATTGTAGTGACTAGTGGGTGGTAGTAAGTTAGATTATTAAATTGCCTGTCGATTTGATCTTTTGTGGTGGGTGATGGGGCCCTGAGAATTGCCAATAATGGTGATAAAAAAGTAGAAAACCAGACAGGTTGGTATCTTGCCATTTTAACAGTGTTTTCTTTTGATAGGGGTATCTATGTGGGTGTCTTCATGTTGGGGCTTCTTGGGGTTCCTTTTCAAACATCTAATGGGCAATGTGTATGCACATTAGGAGAAGTCCACTAAGGGCCACCTGTACTTATTCTCAGTCTTTTTTGCTATGAAACCCTAGAAGACGATTTTTTGTTTTTTTGTTTTTTTCTCAGTGTGGAAATAGGCTCTGTTAATTATACAAAAATAAATTAAGAAATTAATACTTTAAATAAGAAAAACACACAGGACACCTGCTTTCTCAGGGTGGAGGCCACCCCTTCACTAGAGGTGGGAGAGCCACCTCCAGTGTCCACCCCCACAAGGGGGAGGGGAGGTGGAGACCCACCTGCCTCTTTTGGTGAGGGGGTGGCGGTTACCACCTGTGGAGGTCAATCTCCAACAATTTTTTTTTTGCCATTTAAAAAAAAAAAAAAATGCTGTGATAACACTTTTCAAATTTTTTTTTTTCTTTTCAATTATCACATAATTTTTCTTTTATGGACCCCACAAACACCACTTTTCAAATGTGGCCCTCACCAAAACACTTCTCAATTTTTACAATTTCAAGAACTCTTCAAAACTCTAAACCCAAAATACTTTTCAAAAGCTTTTACTTAACAATAGAACAACTAAGCAGCTTTGCAATTTAACAAGTTTTGTGTTGATTTTCAATGTGGTTGTGGCCTATGTGAAGGAGCGCTAACAACTAAAGTTGTTTATCTATAATCCAGCCAAAATAACATGATACGATGAGATTAGCTAAGAGAAGAAGAAGATTAGAGCTAGAAGAGGAAGATGATTTATCGGATATTGAGTCTCTTCTAGACTGTAGTCTTCTATAATATGTATCTTTTAGGCTTTTATATTCTTTGCTTGTAGAGAAAAGAAAATGAAGAAAATGGGGGCATGAAGAGAGAAAACTAATTCGTTTAAGGGTTAAAGTATTTTACATTCTCTTACATTTTTTTTTTTAAAAAAATGAGGGCTATTATAGGCATGCTGATGAAAAAGTGATCACGTGCCAAACCGACGGCAACCTTTAACAGAGTGGTTTAAATGTAATAAATTGGTAGTTTCATGGACCTAAGTGTTACAACTGTCAATTTGCGAGCTTTATAAAAATAGGCGTTAGTTGAGATGGCTAAAATATATTTAACCCATTATATTAAGTGAGAGAATATTTGACCTACAAGCTTATAATTGATACCTTGCTATTGATTATCTCCAAAAAGAACAAGATTCATGGTGATGGTGCTGACGCTAGATTGCTCGTATAAGGCATTGTTAATGATATGACAATGGTGCAAGTGGTAGAGTGAATATGTCCATCACTTTTGGAAGGCACCAACTTTTCCAACTCTACTTCTCATACATGAATACTTGAGATAAGGGTACACAACAGGGATTCGACAAAGCAAAAGCTCCAATTCCTCACTTACATCATTTCAGAATAAATAATTTCTTTTAAAAAAGTGTAGTTGTTCAAATTCTTCATTCAATTATTGTGCTAAAAAATGTTTTATCTTCACATCAAAGGGTTAAATCAAAAAATGGATCTTGTGGGTTTCATGTTTATCAAAATAATCATTGAGTTTTAGAAAGTTATAAAATTAGTTTCGGGGCTTTTTGGAGATTATAAGATTAGTTCGTTTATCTACTTGTTGTTAGACCCATTTGCCACAGAGGTGGCTCGTACGGTGGATGTGAGTTGCTAGAGAACCCCACTACCATTGACAAAGTGGATTTTTCCCACCACAACCTTTTTTTTTTTGTTTTTTTGTTAGGAGATATGAGCAGGACAATGAAGTGATGAATTGAACTACCCGGTTACATTATATAGCTTTTACGTGTTATTTTTTTTACAGGTGACAAACAAGTCTGATGATTAGGGGTTGGAATGGGTCGGATTGGGCCAAGCATTAGGTATTTTGGTACCCAACCTGCAGGCTGTGGGTATTAAAAATTAGACCCGCAACCCAGCTATAATGAATAATATCTGCCGGGTATTAGGTTTTTAGGTTTAGGGTTATTGCAGGGCAAGGCAGGTAATTGAAATTTTTAAAAAATGCTACCCGCCCCACCCCGCCCTGCACGGGTATTCGAATATTTGACCTGCATCCGTGTTTTTTGTGAGAAAAATTGGGCGGGACAGGGCGGGGCGGGTACTCGAAATTTTAAAAAAATGCTATCTGCCCCACCCCACTCGGGTGTCCTAATATTTGACCTTGATCCTCGTTTTTTGTGAGAAAAACCGGGCGGGATGGGACAGGGTGGGTATTGTGGGTGGGTCGGGTATTTGCTCACTCCTACTGACAATAGGTGGACGAAATGACTAATATAGACTCAAAAAGCCGTTAGACTAATTTTATCGAAGCATTTTGATGAACATGAAAACCATTGGACTATTAATAGCATTTTAGGACCACCGCGGGGGGGGGGGGGGGGGGAGTTGAAATTCTGTTTTCACCATCTTTCTGATGTTCACTCCAAATAGTGTGGATATGGACATTGAACAAGTTGCATGTAAATGCCTAAGAGCACAGCCATCATAATCTATATGGCATTATTGGGCATAAGGAAGATTACAATGGATTCGAGAGTAAAACTATGACACCACTGGAGCAAAAATATGACACCACTGGCAAGGACTCAGAAGCAACAGGTATCATGAGAGTAGGTTTTGCGAGGAAAATTCCAATGAAGAATGAAAGAAAAGAAGATTGGCAGCATCTGAGTGAATGATGAAACGTGATTCACGGAGGTGACATGAGAACAGTACGTGACCCAACGCAAAGGAAAGTCTTTAAAAGTTGCTCGAGTTTTGATTTTTATGAATCTAAAGCAGACAAACCATTTTAGACAAGTTTGCAAGAGACGACAAATATGCCTACAAATTGAAAATAATGTCTTGGTAACCTGTCTTGTCCAAGTGACACAACTCCCTTCCCTGCACTTAAGGGGGCCCGAAGTGCGAATTGCTATCCAGATTCTCAACAATTCGCTGTCCAATGTAGAGGGCGGGCTGCTCGAATCCTGTTTGGACAAATAGGATTCCATAAGGGGTTTACCGTCTGAATTGCTAGCTTTCCTGATGAAACACATGGGGAGTCAAATATTGGGCAAAAGAAAACATACTAGGAAAAACCATAGAAACACATGGGCCAGTCCCATTATAAAGACCAACAATTTGGAGTAGTGATTCATGAACCAACTTCTCTGGATTGGAGCTTAAATTTGCTACAACAAAAAGGTCAACAGTGGGTACCATGAACCGACAGTGACACCCCTCGTGATTGTCCATAGTGAGGCAATTGTCAGGGCTTTATCCATCTCATGCGCTCCTTGTCATTAAAGTTACCATGCATGACTTCAAGACTGACAATTGGAAACAGAACCGTAAGACTTTGTCTCAGCTGTGGATCCATAAACAGGTCCAGAAATATAACGAGAAAACCCACCAGCAAGCACACTGGATATTAAGCACCACTCATTTACCATATATTTCTGTAACGAGAAAATCACTCATTTTTTTCATTGAAAAGAAACTAAGCGGCAAATGTTAATAACAGGTACTCCAAAAGCTAACAGTACCAGGAATCATTAAACAAAATATTTAATTAGCCAGAACCAATGTAAGAGTTGTTGATGACCCTGGTTTAGAAAACCTCCAAGTTTCTTATTGGAAATGGCATTACTTGAATGACAACTTATTAATTTTCTACTAGATAGCCGAAGTTCCTACAAGATATCCGCTCCTACGACCTCCTCCGCAAATTAACTTTTGCACTCGAATGTGCTGATACAACAGCCCTTTCAAGTACCTGCAATGACATGGCGAAAGGAACATAAAATGCATAAGAAATAGGATTGCACGCACCAAGTGGTTTGAAAAATGCAGCAACTTCTTCCACAACACCCAAACATAACATATTATTTGTTCCCCAAATGAATACTGATTGGGGATGGAAATGAGAATCCACAAGAATGACAAAATTTCCCTCCAAGCAAAACCTGCACGATATGTAATTGAAACCCAACAAAAAGAAGCAGAAGTCTTTTGCACCCCAATTTGGGATGTGGAAAAGAACTTGTTCAAGCAAATATGAATTGAATAGGGCATGGCCTGGAATTCAGCTACATAGGTACATAGTGTCACATGATTCAAAAGCTAAATTCCACAATCCAAAAATGTATAAAAGACACCATGTCCATAGATATTAAGTTTCTCTTCTCTGTGATATCAAATTAAAAAACATACACTGAATTAAGGGGAAATTTTTTCAATAAGTGCACAGATCACAGAATAAGATTGTAGACAGTTATTAGAGTTAAATACTGCTATTTCTAGTTGCAACTAAAAGGTCAAATTAGCACCCACGGTTCAAAAGCTTGTCAAACATAAGCATTTTCAGGTGGTCAAACTGAACATGTTCACCTGACAGTGCACGATCAGAGAAATATCCTAACTAAGGATGTGCTGGTAGTTGAAGAGCCTTCTCTTTCCCCCTTCTCACGCCAGCAGCCAACATAAGTCTGACAATAAGGTCTCTAAGTGATTTCCCTTTGAAAAGGGTAGTCACTCAATTATTGCTTGTGTGGAAGACTCACTCAATTCTTTATGAAAAATTGAAGAGAGCAGAGCCACTCGAGTTTCAAAAGGACAATTATTGCAACTACAACGTGCATAAACCTAATTTCCTAAATACAAAGAAGAAGAACAAAGAAAGAAAGAACGAAGGAGAGCTGCAATCAGATCCAACTAGCATTTCAATTGAACAAGCATGTAGCCCTTTCAAGCACTAACAAAATTCCAGCAGTGGCCCATGGTATCAAGCAATATCAGAAACGCTTATGCTTTCTTGTCCCAAATGAATGAAAGCTTTAACCACCTGCCTGGAAATTTCATACCGTCTCTTAGAATCTGATGTATTTCTAGCGGGATGCAACTTCATTACCAAAAGACCCATAGCTTGTATCCATTTTTTTTTTTATAAGTAATCAGCAGTCTTATTAAAAGCGTAAGGCGAAAAATTCAGGTAAATAGCTTGTATCCGTAGAACATATAACATGAGCAACAAGTAAATCGAAACTGATTCCTGTGGGAAATGTTGATCATGTGAATGGGTTGCCTGGTACTTTGGGTTGTGAGGTTTTCTCTTTTCCTTTAAAGTATCTTGGTTTACCGTTGAGGGCCTCCTATAAGGCCAAGCATATTTGGGACGGAATTATTTAAAAGATAGAGTGCTAATTGGCCAGCTGGAAAATGATGTACTTGCCTAAGGGTGGTAGGATGACCCTTATTAAGAGAAAACTTTCCAACTTGTCTATGTACTTCATGTCCCTCTTTCCTCTCCATGCGAATGTTGCAAACCATATTGAGAAACTTCAACGTGATTTCTTATGGGGTGGGCTAGACGAAGATTTCAAATATCACATAGTTAGTTGGTCCAAGATTTGTTTGCGGATCTCTAAAGGGGAGTTGGGGGTACGGAACTTGTTGATGTTCAAGCGTGCTCTCTTAGGAAATTGGTTGTGGCGCTATGTACGTGAGAGAAAGGCTTGGTGGAGAGTAGTGATGGACTCCAAATATGATAGTTTTTGGGGAGGGTGGTGTTCTAATGAGCCTCTTGGGGTGTTTGGAGTGGGGTTATGGAATAATATTTGAAGGGCTTGGGAGACGTTTTTAAGTCATACCAGATTTGAGGTAAGAGATGGCTCACAGATTATATTCTGACATGATATGTGGTGATGGAATATGACTCTTAAGGAGGTTTTTCCATATTTATTTGGTATTGCTCGTGACTCACTCGGAGCTTTATGTTGATTCCAATAAGTGGAACATAAGTTTTGCTAGAGCAGCTCATGATTGGGAGATGGATGACTTTGCTTCATTCTTCAAGGTGTTGTATTCAACTAGAGTGAGACAGAAAAATGAAGATAAGTTGTGGTGGGTCCCCTCCAAAAGAGGGGTTGTTTGAAGATAGATCCTTCTACAATGCCTTGGCTTGTAAAGAACACTTTTGTTTCCCTTGGAAAGTTTTTTAGCGAACTAAGGTTCCTTTGAGGGTGGCCTTCTTCGTTTAGTCGGCGGCTCTAAGAAAGATCCTTATCATGGACAATGTTAGGAAGTGGTACGCCATTGTGGTTAACAGGTGCTGCATGTGTAAGAGGAATGAAGAGACCGTGGATATCTTCTTATCCATTGTGAGGTTGCTTATGCAACATAGAATGTTTTCTTCAATCAATTTGGACTATCTTGGGTTATGCCTAGATGAGTAGACGACTTGTATGCTTGTTGATGGACTGTCGGCAGTGCTCTGAGTGTTGATTTGTGGAAGATAGTGCCTCTATGCCTTTTATGGTATCTATGGAGGGAAATGAATGACAAAAGTTTTGAGGACAATGAGAATTGGAGGAGATTAACTCCTTCTAGCTAGGTGTTTTCTCTTGTATACTTACTGTGTATCTGGAGCCGCCTTATACTTTTACTGATATCTCGATTACTTATCCAAAAAAAAAAGTACATTTTGATTATCACTCTTTACAAACATATTTCAATCTATAACACTTAGTAGACAAAAGTAACATATAAACAAAGATGGATAATAAGATTCTCCCTCTTACAAATTTATTGCATAAATAAAGAAGAGGCTAGAGCCTCCTTTATGTGTTAAAGAGCCATTAACTGTCTCCAAATTATGGTAATTAGCATCTCGAAAAAGCTTAGCATGCAACAAAGATCTGAAAACCCAAGAATTAATTATATATAAAATAAAACTATAAAAATAAAATATGCACCAAATGACTCTTAGGTATTAATGCAAAGTTTATTTTTTCAGGGAAGGGGGTGAGGGTTTGAAATGGCAGCTAAATTGGTCCACATAATACCCTCGTTATAATCTTCAAAAAGAAGAGAGGTTCGCTTTGCTATGGCAATTAACCGAAAAACTCTCCAATCATTTCTAAGGTTTTACATTATCCATTTACTCATACATAATCAAAATTTTTACCACACTTATGTTTTGGAAAGAAAGGTTTGAAAGGATAACCTACAGTGCAGCATCCTCCTCCCTGCCCTTTAGATGATCGAAAGTCCTCGTGCATCACCCGTCTTTTCCATTCCACCCTATCAATCCCAATCCCAAGTCCTTTTCATCAACCAAACTTAAAATACTAACAAACTCCTACCAAGCCCTCATTCTATCAACCAAACAGAACTGTAACCTGAATTTTTAAGTGCCAAAACATTTAATGTTCTCTAGGGCATTAGTGGATATAACAACAAAATGAGGAAAAAACAACTGTTTTCATTTTTGTCATGTATCCTAGAAACAGCAAGACTCACAAAGAGACTATTAGCGATCCTGACAAGTACGACGGAAGGTACCATGAGACAGCTCACAGAAAGCCCGCACGTTGGCAGAAAGGTGAGATGTGAGGCCTGTGGCCAATGTGAGTGGCAGAAATGATTGTGTGCATCCCAATTCTCCCAAGTTCCTGCAGGAAACACAAGAAAACCAGTAAATCTCAGCAGAACAATCATTTAACATCTAATAATATAGAAAAAGCGAGAAAGGAAAACCTTTTGATCCCTTTATTTGCTAGAATAATAATGATTTGCCATTACTATGTGTGTCCCAAGAAAGCAAATGTCCATCAAATAAAAAACTAAAATAAAATTGACATAGTAAAACAGAAGTAGGTTTATAAAAACTAAAATTAAACAACCTTGAAAAAGCGATCTCTAGTTGATTTTGGTAAAAACATGGAAATGGAAACAAAACTGAACAACAAAAATTTCGGAACTTTAGGCGGACACAAAAACAAAAGATAGCACACAATAAGGACTATTCACAGATTTTCCTTTCACTTCTCTCCATTTTCTCAGCAACCAATCGTAGAGTAAAGCACTATTTGGAAATGGCAAGCGATAATAACTACAATATTCACAAACCAAAGACCTATATAATCCTACCAACAAACAAGTGTAATTGCTAAGAATAAACAAATGCAATTGCAAATTAAAATAATAATAGTAATAATGAGACAAATGATCTCCGTCTCAGAGCACAAAAATCGAACTTTACATTTCCTTTATCGTCCTCTCTTTTTTCTCACAACACAGGCAATGGTTGAAATTCCCTCTGTCCCATCTCTCACATTTCCGATATCCAAACAAATCTAAACCAATATGAATGAATAAATACCGAGAAACAAAATAGAGAATATAAAAATTCAAAATTTTCTCATGTGTTTTTCTCTCATTTTCGCGGCAACCAAACAGGGAGGCGAGGACGTTAGAGTTTCGGGGGACCTGGGGACAGCAGCGAAAGGAAGGCGGCGGCGGGGCTGCACTCGGGGAGCAGCGAGTGACGGAGGGCGGATGCGGGGGAGAGGCGCCGACGAGCGGAGCGACGAAGCCCTGGCGGTCGAGATTAGCGACCGAGACAATGATCCTGAGCGCAAAGCCATTTCTCTCTCTCTCTCTCTCTCTCTCTCTCTCTGTGAGTAAAGTGGGAGGCGCGAGGGGTTTTCGAGGGTTTAAGGGTTTGTGTTGGTTTGGTTTTGTGCTGTGCAGTGTGCAGTGAGGTGGATGATACGGTGTTGCGGAGGAGCAGAGATTTACAGCTATTCTTATTTTTCTCAAATTTTAATTACATCAATAATCAATATTGATCACTTTTAAAGTTTTATTATAAATTAATAAACAATATTGAGTTAGTAAAAATTGATGAATAATGATATAACAATATCCCAAATCAAAAACAATCGTTGGAGTCTTTTTCAAAAATAAAATCAAGTGATAGAATATCTTGAAGATTCTAATGCAAATGTAGCAGCAAGTGTGGAGCTTAGACAATCATATCTATTTAATTTAGATAAGTGATAATACTTTTTTAGTATTACCAATTTACCAATGAGCTTTAACTCAAATGGTACTCTTCAGTCTTCCCTTTATAATAGAAAAAAAAAAAAAAAAAATTACATTTTAGTATTTTCTTTCGCTTTTTTGGTTGGAAATTTTTTATTTTTTCACTTTTCAGCTGAGTAAAAAACATAAATTAGTAAAAAAAAAATCTCAAGCAATGCCGTTTGGAACCATATCCTGCATTGTTTTGCCTCCGTACTTCTTGAAATGTATATCACATGCATATATTTTTCAGATTGTGAAAGTAAAAAGAAAAAAAAAATTGCATAGCAGCATATGATCCACCATTAAATAAAGAGATTATATACCAAGCAGGGCGGAACCACGTAGTAGAAAGGACAGAATCACATGTAGACACCATTTAGATTCCATCTATTCAAGAAGTTTTAGATTCCATCTTTGGGCTAAAGGAAATTTGGCGTAGGGTAGATTGGACTGGTCGATATAGAGCTTGAGTTGTCGTCTCCAGTGACAGAGCTAGGATTTTTGTTTACAAGGCTCTTATTAAAGATAGGGTTGTACTTCATAAATTACATGCAAGAAGTTAAATTATATATATCAGCAGCAAGAAGCATAACATATTTGCTTTCCTTTCTTTCCTGTATCTTCTTCCCATACTACAGATATGTTGCATGTACATCACACAATAAGGTGATGGCAGCAGTACTAATGATTCATATAACATTGCAAGAAACTACCTATAATACACAAGATAATTACCTCAGAAGATCCTAACTTTTGAAGGAACACCAATATATATATATATATATATATATATATATATATATATATATATGAAAGATTTATTAGAAAAATATATGAGCAATGTTCCTAAAATCTAATTGATATTGATATTCAAGGAAAGGCTGCTTCTTAGAGAGAGCAAGTCTTCACACATTTTAGCTGTGCATTGAATGTGTAGATTATGCCAGATAATATGCTTGCTGTGACTATCGTTCCTCTGTAGTGTAATCTTTTCAGAGAATTCTGTTCCTTGGACCAAAGACCAACTTCATGAAGGTCACCTTCTTTCCAGCAGATGCTGACTGTTACCGCACCACGCGCCTTCAATCCTTTCACACAACCATTAGCCCATTTATCCCGGGGAAGAGCAGGAAGGAAATACAGGTCCTTTATGGTGCTCTGGACAAGCATTTCTGAAACTGCTGCTGTGAAACTGAAATCAAAATATTGTTGATACCTTTGTCAATCACCAACATTTATTACTTCCGAGGCAGTATTTGTTTGCAAGAAGGTTTGAAGGAAAAAAAGAAAGACTGAAGTCAAATATATTGCTTGGTCACAATCAGATATGACATAATTTACACTTGGTACTTCCTGTTTGATCCCTAAAATAGCTTCTAATCATAATTATCTTTCCCATATATCTTACTGAATAACTGAACTGAATAACTGAACGGCTTAGTTTTATACAACTAAAACATGAACAAGAAACTTAAATAAGGGATTGTTTGAGGCACACTAATGGCAACTGGGGTGCAATTAATGGCAATGGTTGTAGTACTTGTAAAAACAAAATAAAAATTTTCCACCAAAGGTTTTTGATTTTTTATCTTTTTTGTTTTTTTTTTCCTTCAAGTTGCTCGCTAAAAAACCAGACATGCTTGGTATCAAGCTTGCTTAAGCTAAGAACAGAACTGTTTAGACAATCATGTGATGGTTGCTTCATAGCATCATTGACATGAATGGAAAACTGCAACTTACCCAAAGTTGGCATCAATCTGGAAAGGAGGGTGTGCTGCGAATAGATTACTGTATAGACCTCCTTCAAATGGTTCCTCATTATCCGGATCCACCAAGTTGATCAACTTCTTGACCATCCGATATGCATGCTCACTGTTGTCGAGACGAGCCCACAAAGCAGCTTTCCATGTAGTTGACCATCCTGGACCATCCTCTCCTGTTCAAATTGGTCAGAATGTAAGAAAAACAACTCCATATGACATTGCTCCTAACAATCATACATGTTGAAGTCCACAAAGCTACTCCAGAATTCAGGCTGCATAACTTAGCCACTTGATTCGCAATGGTGTTTACCATGGTAGCACACATAGCATGATATCTAGTTCTTTATACAGAGTCAAATTCTAAAGGAAAAAGTTGTATCATAATAGGCCTCCTTCCCACATTATGTGTAACATGTATGTCTATGTACTTTTGGGTGTGGGGTACAAACCAAAAATTTGCATTTTAGAGTGATAATAGTTTGATTAACAATTTTTATTGGTGCTAACAGATAACATTTTGATTGTATAATTATTCTTCCTATTTTTGGTTTTTTGATGTAAAGAATCATTATCAACTCACAGATGTATAAGGTTAAATTTCACCAACACCCGTCCCATGTTTTGAGACACACCCATGAGTTTTCAATTTCTTCAATCTTATTTCCTATGCTTTTTGAATTTAACGTGTCTTGTCAACCAGTTCATTAGCATAGCTTATGGAAAAATATGTCATAATTATTGTTGCTTTCGCTGTTATTATTAGTACATGTAAAATGAGGGTGTAAAATTTGTTGACCAAGTGAGCGTATTAACAGAAATAGGATTCAAAAACCAATTAAGACATTCCCAAAATAAGAGGTGCAATTAAAAGAAGTTGAGATCTTAGGGGGTGTTAATAGGACCTCAAAATTGGAGGGGTATCCAAATGCCCCAAAACTAGACTGAAATTGCAAGACAAAATAAGCAATCTAGTCAGTTCCCAGAATAAATGAATAATATGATTTAAAAAGACAAAAAAAAAAAAAAAAAAAAAACCTCGTTTATAGAGAGAAATCTCTGCAGCTTGACAGAGATCCGGAGCTTTCTCAACAGTTATTGTGTGCCCTGGAAACAGGCCAAATAGATGCGAAAGATGTCGATGATGCACATCTGCGTCCCCAAAATCTTGTGCCTGGCTTAACACATACTGATTTTCTTAGCCTATTACACAAGTGAACTTCATTATGAACTCCAAAGCAAGACCTTTTTTGCTAATAATTGGCAAGTTTACACTTGAGGTACTCACATACCCATTCCATAATGGAACCATCTCCAGAAATTTTTGTTGGATACAGCCTTGGTAAAGCCAGGCGCACTCTTTCAACAAGCTCATCTTCATCTCTCTCCAGAACCTGTTGTCAAAATTCTAGTTGGATATAAAGATATGGAATATATGAAAATTAAAAAGAGGATTGTTTTGGATGGTATAGAATAAAAGCGTCACCTCAGCTGCAGAAACAACGGCAGCAAAAACTTCTCTTATAATTGCCATGTCCATTGTTGATGAGTAGCTCACACAAGCAGGCTTACCGTCAGGAGCAACAAAGTTATGCTCTGGAGAAGTTGAAGGGTTGGTTTCTAGATAACCTCCACGGCCTTCAATCAACCAATCCAACAGAAATGATGCACATCCATCCAACAAAGGATATGCCTTGACTTTAAGAAAATCCTAATTATGAAGACCATATTAATAATCATTTACCTCCAATGAGTGAATTGCATACTGTTAGCAGAAATTATATATAGTGCAGCGCTGCAAGAAATTTTTTTTTCAAGAATGTGAAACAATCAAACTATTCAAGCGCCATAAGCAAAAGATTCATTGATCTAGTAATGAAATATGAGTTCCACAAGTACCTAAGTACTTCCAGATCCAGCATCAGGGTTTTCAAAAGGCAAATCACAAGACGATCACCTTTGACTTAAGAAACAGCAGAACTTTATAGGCTGCATATATTTAGTATTATAGCAAGCATTTAGTGAAAGTTTGACCCAAGTTAGTGCATGAAATTGATATACATTGTTGGGCCTATTCTCCTATCAACTTCAACTTCTGTGACAATTGGTTCAGCAATATGCTATTAAAGCCTTCCAGTCCAAAATGTTATGTTATACTCTAGGGAATCACCATCGTATTTTGTTACTTTCTGTTCATACTTGTGTTCAAAATTCATGTCTAGTTTTGCTTCAGCATGAGAAGGTGTGTGTTGGTGTGTCTGAGCTTATGTACATAGTTAAGCTTATTAGGTTAAGCTTATTAGGTTAAGCTCTTGAGACAATTGGTTTGCTAACAAATTTATTTTCACACATTAAAACATGGAAATTTAACCAACTTACCAAATTAGCTAAACCTAGAATTTCAAGGCCTTTGCACAGACCTTAACTTCAAAAGAGAAGTTGCTGATTTCAGGGACCATCTCTCACCTACAAGAACTAACTGAACCACTCGCTCAACTCTAGTGCAAAAGGCAATCTAGAAGATTTGCAAAGCTAAAACAGGATTCATTATTAGATACCAGCAGATTCTACCTATTAGAAAAGTATTTTTCAATAACCTTCCTATTACGAGGAACAGATTTTCAGACCAATGATAGACTAAAGCAAGGTATTTTTCATAAGTAAAAAAAAAAAAAAAAAAAAAAAAAGGGGGAAAACTTCAAAATCTTACCTTGTCCATCGTATAAGCGTAGTGATCCCATATATGGGTACAGAGCCATGCTCCGCCCATCGGCCATAATGCCCATTCAACATCACCTTGATCTGCCGATGATTTCGCCCAGATGTCAGATTTATGATGTACAACCCAACCATTTGCTTCATAGTTTACCTATAACATTCTGCGAATAAGAAAGTTGTGCATAGGAATCTATAAATGGGAAAATAATGTCTTGAAGAACAGAATAAGATCACAAAGGAGGGTAAGGGCATTGACAGAGATTGTGTTGGTCTTAGGCCTCATATGGTTCATTCCTAAAGTCTAAAAACATAGCTTTCAGATTTAGGCTCCCACCATTTCGATGGCATTTAGCAATTGTTTCCAAGTTGTTTTCATGACAATAAGAACCATGCAGTCCTAATGACATGGTATAAAGGATAACAGCATTGAATTTAAAACTAAAACTTCCTACTTTAAGATTACCTAAATATTTGGACATGGGAGCCCCACATGCAGGCATATTTCAGGACTTCATCTTAGTCCTCTATTGTTTCCAAATGTCCAATACTTAAACTGTAATGCTCACTTACACCTCAGATAGTTTAGCAACCAAAAGAGATCATATGGATGAACAGACTCAATTGATTGAAAGCTTTAATATAAACCAGAAGGGGAAAATTGTCTTACTTCTGCAGTTTTACGCCCATTAGTTGACAAAGAGGAAATGAAGTCAAACAATGGTTCCTGGCACTCGCTAAGGTTGCAAGGAAGGGAAGGCCAATAATTCATTTCAAGATTAATATTCAAGTGAGGAGCCCCGCTGAACAAAAAGATGAAGGTGTCAGTAACTCTCCAGATAAAATCTTGATGTAACTAAATGCAAGAAATTGTAGGTTTTATATGACTAATCAATATCTTACATCAATGTGCTACTGTTGGTAGGCAGTAGTTTATGCATATTTCATGTATTAATTGACATGTAAAGAAGTAGAAAGTGAACTAAAAAATTCTTTCAGATATGGCCAACATTCCTCTTTTATCTATCAGTCTCTCTTATCTCTTTCTGGAAGCCTAACTTCCTGCACAATCTTATTGCTGGAATATCAAAATTTTCACAAATAATATGAAAGATGGACAAGGCATATAAAAATTATTCCTAAATTGAAGATGAAGAAGGAAAAAGAAGAAAAAAGTTTACCTCATTTCTCCACTTATTCCTAAATTGGAACGTTCACAAAAATTAGAGACATAACTTACATCTAATGCATCTAGGTACAACAACCACCAATCCCTAACTGCTCATCAAAAAAAAAAAAAAAAAAAAAAAAAAAAGAAACAAACAAACAAACAAACAAAAGAGAGAGGAGGTTACAAACTTAAAGTGGTGCATTAATTAAGGTCCTTCCTTCTTAGAAAACCCATTTAATATCGACTGAAATAATTTCCTATATCTAAATTACAAACTAACCTCTTGCGTGTGTTTGTGAGGGGGTAAGAGAGAGAGAACAAAGCAGAAAATATGAAGCAAAATAAAACTAAGTAAAATTCGGTTGGAGGAGGAATAACAAATAAAGGAATGGAGAGAATGTGACATACTCCCATTTTGGCTGAATATCCTTATTCCATAATCCCTGCAGGTTTGCCACCTGTGTTCGAGGCCGTGAACATGAAATAAGTAGATATCGACCATACTGGAAAAGAAGCTCCACCAAGGAAGGATCTTCATCAGTTTGAAAAGATTTGACTCTTGCTGCAGTTGAAACCATGTTATCTTCACTTCCCTTAAGATATAAACCAGTTACAGAGCGCGCAAGTTTCTTCAATTCTAGAGACCCATTGGATTTATTGTTCTTCAAGTTTTTCATAAGCTGCAGTGAGACACGATGGAAGAGATTCTGATAGTCATCCAAATGATGTGCATAAAGATCATAGTATGACAAATCTCTCATTGGCTTCAATGCGCTCAGTGACTCTGAAGTAGGATTCCTCTTAGAATCTGAAGGCTTAGTGAATGGTCCATCGAATGAAGATGAAGCGACTAGAAGCAAAACAGCCCAATCTGAACCCTCGACCCTCAACTGCTTGTCATCCAAAATATGTATCACACCTCTGTCATCACTAATCTGTAAATCAAGAACTGCAGAAAACTGAATTCCCTTTGGCTCGTCATTTGCATCCACCGCTGGGGGAATCCTTTTACCAGGACAGCTTCCTTCCATAATAATCTGACTTTTCCCATTAATGTACGAATGATGGTATAACTTGCTATCTAGAGACACTGAGAATGATAGAGATCCTGGTTTGCTTCCAGAAATCTTTGTCACAATCACTTGATTGGGATTGGAAGCAAAGTGTTCCCTTGTAAATTCTAGATCACCCACAGAATACTTTACTCTTACTGTTGCAGTATCCAAGTCTAACTCTCTGTGGTAAGTTTCTTCAGCAAATGTAAGATGGGAAGCATCAAATTCCAGCTTTAGGTCACCAAGGAGTTGGTAAACCTGAATCATCACTAAATAATCACTACAATATAATACTTTCTTTATAATTAATTCAAATTCATTAAAAGCGTAGGGGATGCAACCCTAGTACACATGAAGTATACAAGAGAACCCCTAAAGTATAGAAAAAAAAAAGAAAAAAAACTTAAGAACTCTGTATATTCCTTTTAGCCAACAATCACTAGTAAATTACTCGTACAGACCAACACTATGAAGAAGAGCAGCCACACTAAAGGTAAATGAATAACACCTCAGCAGGATTTCCAGTCAACTTGACCGCCTCTGCAGTAGCTTCAGCATATTTACCATCGTCGACAAGTTTTCTGACCTCTGATAGCACCTCTGGAGCATTAGTGTTAGTATAGTTACTAGGCGTCCCGGTCCAGAGTGTGTCCTCTGCAAGAATCTGTATGCTATGAGTTCTCTGCTCATTTGTTTTTCATACATTACACGTATTTCATTTTGCTCCATTTGGTTGCTAATTGAAATTATATGAAAATAAGATAAATAGTTTTGAGCTTCAAAGCTTTAATAATCTAGTCCTTGAAAACACTTCCAAGCAACTGCGCTTGACATCAGTTCAGCCTCTACAACATGAAGCATAAAACTGATCATTTTATTAATCAGAAGATTATCTGAAAGATGAAATCTGTGTACTTATCTAATAATGCAAAATCTGCAAAATGGCAAACTTGACAGAAATTAAGCAGTCGATTGTTAAATTACCATTATGATACCATGATAAATTACTCATTGTCTCTAAAGTTTATGTTGATAAAAAAAAATGATGAATTTTACTTAAACAATACTCTTAACACCCATTGAAACAATTGATATCATAATCAATAAATAAAACTAATCAGAAACCTAGAAGTAGAAGATAATGCAGCACTTTTCTAATTGAATAGGAAAACACCATAAGAAACAAAATCAGCCCCAAAAGGCCACATTCATATGGTAATCATTTCAAGAACACACAATATCAGTGAAAAATAATAATAATAATAATAATAATAATAATAATAAATTCACAATAAAATCACCAACTAATTAAGCCTAATCAACAAAATCCAGGACTACTTACTTAAACCATACAACTTTTTTTTTTTTTTTTTTTTTTAAATTCGTTTAAATTCCAAGCAAAAGAGGTTTTGGTTATACCGTTGAGCTGGAGAGTCTCCGATACGACGCCGCCCCAGACCATGGCTCCGAGCCGACCGTTGCCGATGGGGAGCGCATCGGTCCAGTGCTTGGCGGGCTCAGTGAACGTGATCTTCAGAGGCTGAGTAGAGCTCTCGGCCTCCATCGAACTTGGGTTCCACTGGTCCTTCTCTGTGGGCTGTCGCACGTAAACCCACCCTCCATCTTCCATAACTGAAACTAACTGAATTTCCGGTGGCAACAACAACGCAAGAAGGCTCGCTTAGTCGCTTTGCAGAGTGATGATGATTGATGAAGGTAAAGAAAGCCACGTGGATTATCCTTTTGCTTTGGATAAAAAAGTATGCTTTTCACTTTTGTCTAGCTTTTAGCTTGAAATTTTTTTTTTTTTTTTTTTTTTTTTTTTTTTTTTTTTTTGGGGAAAACTATATTACCAAGTTTGGGCGATTTGAAATTCGACCTCCAAAGTTTTAATTTTAACAATCCACCCCTTAAAGTTTCAAATTTTTGCAATTTGACCAATTGTATTCAAAACTTTTCATATTGCCCATAATTTTTTATAACAAATTAAAAAACAAATTGGGGTGGCTACGATTATCTGGCCATTTTGGCACCTTCCAAATTTGTTCTTTTTTTTTTTTTTAATTTTTTTATAAAAATAAAATTAGGGGCAACATGAGAATTTTGGAATAATATTAGTCGAATTGCAAAAAATTTGAAACTTTGGGAGGGTGGATTGGCAAAATTGAAACTTTAAAAGTCGAATATCGCCCCAAACTTTGAGGGATAAAGTGTAATTTTTCATTTTTTTTATTTAAACTTTTGGAATAAATGTAAATTTATAGTATAGATTTTAAGTTTTAGGCCTTAATTATTAATAATAAAATAAGTTGGTGTCAATCAACAAGATTAGGAGGATATTCAAATTTGGGTTAGCAAAATTTAGTTAAAGGCTTAAAGCATTATGTTTTTCTATTTTAGCGAGTCATTTTTTGAAAGCATCTACTTCTCAGCTCTCTATTTTAGCTACCCAATTTTACTATTTTATTTAAAATATTTTTTCTTTACTTTCACTATTCCAAAAGAGGAGAGAGGATTGGATTAATTTTTTCTTAGGGGTTTTTTTTTTTTTTTTTTTTTTTTTTTTTCCTGTATTGCTGAGCTACATTGTTCAGCAAATTCATTGAGCACCGTAAGAGCTATACAATTTTTTTTTTTTTTTTTTTTTTTTGTAGTTAAAATGACTAGCTAGATAGGGCTACTCTTTTGCCCATTTTTTATAATCTTTGATTAGCCCAATGAGAAGAATCTAAACTTTATTGTGAATATAAAGTGCATATTATTTCGTAAAATTGGAGATTAGTGCTCTAATATATGTTGTAACGTGACAAAAAAGTATTAAATTTTTCAGAAGCTCTAGCTTTGTATAATGCTTGTTAACTAATCTTTTTCTTATCCCTTAAGAGCAGGGGCGTGACAAATGTTGTGAAGACTTGGATCAGCAAATAAAACTTAAGAAGGCAAATATCACTCAGAAAGAAGTAATAATTGAAGAATGAAACATAGAAAATGTTTGCATGAAATTGTTATTAACAATAAATAAATGATACCATGGAAGATTCTCTTGCTTGACCAATCAAATTAAATCCAGACCAAAAACTTGGTTAAGAAAGACAGACAAAGGAATTCATAAGATCAATATGATCTTAGCAATCAAGAAAAAGCCTCTCTTGCTTCTCAGAGAGAGAACGTCTTCACGCATTTTAACTGCCGATTGAACGTGTAAACCCGGCTGGATGATATACTTGCCACAACCGTAGTTCCTTGATAATGTAATCTTGTAAGAGAATTCTGGTCCTTGGACCAAAGGCCGACTTCATGAAGGTCTCCTTCCTTCCAGCAGATGTTTACCGTCATCCCACCGCGTGCCTTCAATCCTTTCACGCAACCGCTCGCCCATTTATCCCGGGGAAGAGCAGGAAGTAGGTATAGATCCTTTACCGTGCTCTGGACAAGCATTTCTGCAACTGCTGCTGAAAAACTGTAACGAAAAAGATTTACAGAATAATCAAATCATGAATAATATTCTTACTTCAAAGACAGCTTTAGTTAAACTGATATCTACTTCAAGTGCATGCAAATCAAGGGTGTCACTTAAGAAAAACTTTAATCACAATCTCACAATTACTGCTATGATGATTTTTAACGCTCGGAGTTGGAATCAGATACTTTAACAACGTGAAAAGCGAAGTTACAATGTACGACAGCAATTTTGACTTGGATATTCGTGTTCAGCCCCAAAATTCTTCACAATGAGACTGCTTAATTTGGTGAAAATTTGGGACATGATCCAGAAATTTATGTAAATGTGTGATGGGGCTGCCTTAAATGATAAATGCATACAGATTAACAATCACACTTGCTCAAATCAAAGCTTCTTATTTATCAGTTCAGAGAGAGAGGGAGAGATGGATAAGTGAACTTTAATATGACAGTCTGCAAAAGATACTTGTGGGAAAGCCTCATGTCTCAATAAGCGAATGTTTTTGTCGATGAGGATGACAAGAAAATTTACAGCATCAGAACTCCTACTTCCAAATTCATTCGCAAAAGTGCAACAATAAAAATGAAATAAACTGTTGTTGTCAGGGGAATGGAATTTGTCAGGGGTAAGTGATCATAGATAATGAATGTTACTTAACACAAACAAATATTACTAACATACAGATAATATATTGTGGCTTACCCAAAGTTAGCATCAATCTGGAAAGGGGGGTGTGCTGTGAACAAGTTACTATATACTCCTCCTTCAAAGTCACTTTCATGGTCTGGATCTACCAAGTTAATCAAATGCTTGACCATCCGGTATGCGTGCTCACTGTTGTGAAGACGAGCCCACAATGCAATTTTCCATGTAGTTGACCATCCCGGACCATCCTCTCCTGTTTCAAGTTAAGAGAAAATAAATGATAGCTCTATGAACTTACTGTTAAAGTAATATCATATTTAATGAAGTTCAAAACCAACTACATTTCATATTCTAACATATAACAAACCGAAGTAAACAAAAAATGTGAATTGGGTAACTGATAAAAAGAACTCTTGAGAGAGTCGATTTTCCACTTTGGCCGATCAGTTCACACTAACTGTGGCCTCTGGCAGCTGCTGTCACAATTAGTTGACTACTGCCACAGTCCCACATAATAATATTTGTCATGTGTATATTATATCATATGTACAATAAACAATTATCAAAAAAATTATATCATATGTACATATGATATAAACAATTATATCATATGTACATAATCAAATTAAGTATTGATTTGTTTTACTTATCAAAAAAAAAATATCATATGTACAATAAACAATTATCAAGTATAAACCGAATGCAAAATAAAAAAAAAAAAAAGTAAAAAAAAAAAAAAAAAAGGAAAAAAGGAAAAAAGAATACTCTGGAATCTAAATAGTCAGTTATCACATGCGAACCTCTTTTATAGAGGGTATAATCAGCAGCTTTACATAAGTCAGGTGTTTTCTCAACACTGATTGTATGCCCTGGAAAGAGGCCAAAAAGGTGTGATAGATGTCGATGATGCACATCCGGGTCCTGAAAATCTTGTGCCTGCCATAGAACAGAGAGAATTTATTAGTTCATAATGAATTCCAGTTCATAGAAGAACTTCATTAGAAATACTAGAACATAACACCTTATACAAAAGACTGAGAAATTAAATTCAAGATGCATGCGTACCCATTCCATAATGGAACCATCTCTAGCAATTTTTGTAGGTGGTAGCCTAGGTTGAGCCTCAAGGACTTTTTTAACAAGAGGATCCCCAGTTTTTCCCAAAACCTGATTGCCAGAGAATTATTTGTAATAGAGTTTAACGAGATTGAAGATTAGGATTGATTTCACCAGCATATAAGAGCTTCACCTCAGCTGCAGAAACAATTGCGGAGAAAACTTCTTTTATGATTGCGATGTCCATGGTTGATGAGTAGCTCACACTGGCAGGCTTACCATCTGGAGCAATAAACATGTGCTCCGGAGAGGTTGATGGGTTGGTTTCTAAATATCCTCCATGGCCTTCAATCAACCAATCCAACAAAAATGATGCACATCCTTCCAACAAAGGATATGCCTTATTTTTTAGAAAATCCTAAATATGCAGAAATTATTAGCGATCATATATATACTAGATATTTTCAGTTATAAATTATCACCAACATAGAGAAAATGTCATATGAATCTAGGTAGAAAACTGACATTTCAATTTTACCAATATTTCAAGTCCCTGAATCCTCATTTTCTGAACTAGTTTAACCTCAAAACAACAGATACTAAGTCAGCCAGCTTCAATTACGAAACAACAAATAATCAAATTTTCAATCAAACCAAAGGCTGCACCAAATACATAGAACGTATATAAGAGAAACACATAACTAAAAAAATGAACAAAAGCCAGGAAACTAAAAACATGGAAACAATCGTAGGTAGCCATCCAATGAAAAAGGGAATTCAAGAAGAAGGCTTTAACTCCGCTACCGTCCTTTCTCTATCTTTAAAGTTTCGGTCATTTATTCCCCTCCAAATCCACCACATCAAGAAGCGTGGAATCATCTTCCAAACAGCTTCACTTTGAGGGCTATCAAACTTCCCTCTCCAACAAGCAAAGAGATCCCTCACTCAACAATGCACGTCCCACGCTATGCCAAACAATCCGAAGAGATAGTTCCATAATGCACTAACTAACTCGCAATGGAGTAAAAGATTGTTAACGGTTTCTCCATTCTTCTTACACAAACAGCACCAATCAACCACAATGATATGCTGCTTAAGGCTTCCTTAAGTTGTTCAAAGTAAGGATCTTACCCAATCCAGCCGGCCAAGCGAAGAAAGCCATTCTCATAGGAGTCTCGCTCCACCAATGGCTGTCAATAAAGCCACAACTGCTCCTCATAACCCTCACATAAAAGCTACATAGCACAATAGATCTCCCTCACCCTTTGCAGAACCTAGTCGGACTACTCTAGACTTGTGCAAATATTTTTCCCAAACACAGCAGGGGGCAGCACTTCAGAGGAGTGCAGACCATAGCCTCGTACATATTGAAAAGATCCACATCCAAACGTGGCCACAGGGCACTAACAAGCTGATTATTCCCTACTGCACAACCCAGCTCCATCCCAACCAACGTAGGCAGAGAATTCCCAACCCCTTTGTCAATTATAACACCAACCTCCCTCAAATACCCAGAAGAAGAGCAAGGTGAATAAGGAGAAAGGTCCGATGAAGAGCTTAAATTCCCCCCTTTAACAACTAACTCCCTCTTGGCGGACCTAGGATCTGCTTCAACATCAACATGGCTTGATTGACTAACAAGACCAACAGGCCCCGAGTCAAAAGAAGCATCACCCAAACTATCTACCTTACTCACTACATTAGCCGCAACTATGAGAAATGCGTCACCACCAATTACACCACTACCAAAGATCCCATTCTTGGAAGCTACCAACTTTGTTTCCTCATTGGCAGTGTCTGAAGGTAGAGAAAGAGGAAGCAGCTGCGAAATGGAATCCGGGTGTTACACTCTCTTGGACTACGACCCCCAAAACAAACTGGCCAGAGCTGAACAAAGAGACTAAAGACTTGCCAACAGGTTCTGAGGAGCTTGCGGTGCTCCCCTCCATGGGCAGAGGCAACTGCAAGCCAATACACTGATCTAAGGGCATTGCAATTTGCAACGATTGTCCATCGAAACAAACCCCAGCTAACCCACCACCAGATGACAATTGGAGAAGTTGCAGAACAGACCACAACTCAATGGCAAAGGACCTTCAACCTTTACCACCTCTTCCTTCTGGCACAAGAATGCGTCTGCTCCTTCTGCCTCCTCCTGTCTCCTCCATACTCCACCACAAAGCAAGAAGAGCTGAGATTCCAACTTTGAGCATCTCTAGAACTCCAAACCCTCCTCTAGAATCAAACCCTTTACAGTGGTCAACAACCATGAGACAAGCTTTACCTAGGCAAATGGATCGAACACAACCCCCACCCCTTTCGAAAATCCACAACGTTGACGACTTGCCCTCCACCACCAACTCAAAAGACTTGGATTCAATGACACACCACCTCGAGATTCCCATAACAGCAAAGAAAAGCCTGCATGCGCTAAAATGTGCCTACGGGGGAGAGAGAGAGAGAGAGAGAGAGAGAGAAGAACAGTGTCTAGTTTCTTTTGACACTAAGCTAGTTAAGATTGACTTTTGCATCTTAACCAGTGGTGAAGGCCTTGGTCTTGAGGTATCATCCCCTACAAGGTCCAAGGTTCAATATCTCATGGGTGCAAACAATCCTTTGGGGCCACACCGCCTTGTAAAAAGCCAACGATTTAACCAGTTCCGTGTAAGAAAACTTTCGAGGGTATGATGCACGGGACCAGGGTTTACTCTATAGGGGTGGGTCCGAAGGACCTGCCTTGGAGAGGTTCCCCGACATAAAAAAATAAAAAAGATTGGCTTTTGCATCTATTATCATGATTCACATGAATTGAGGGTTGAATTAGTCTCTACTTGCCTTTCTAGTTCATATTATTTCTATACAAATTATTTTTTCTGAAAAAGTGCATCACCTTGTTTAAATGTTGCTAAAATGTGCTTTAGCTCCAATGTCCAATGATTAAGAGTGCAGTAAAAAGAGATTCAACAGCCATACAGACATTCTATTCCGTTGCAGCAACACACCCCTCCACTTCAACAATTACTAAAATGTTAGAATTGATTACCAAAGGACTTTGCTTAGTGGACAGATATACTTCGACAGGTCTGGACATCAGGACATGTTCGTTTCTACAATATTTCAAATGCTATAAGACTTGGATGGCCTCTGCTAATTCAAAAGTTGTGCGGGGAGCTGTTGTATAGTGTTCTCTCTCCTAATGAACAAACAGCATGCCTATACTAGCAAAAAACAAGTTATGGATAAAGCAAGAACTTTTTTTCTCTCTCATAGGATAAAGCAGGAACTTACTTTGTCCATTTTATAAGTATAATGTTCCCACAGATGGGTACAAAGCCATGCTCCTCCCATTGGCCATAAAGCCCACACAGCCTGTCCTCGATCTGGTGATGTTTTTGCCCATATGTCAGAGACTTGATGGAGAACCCAACCACTTGCTTCATAATTCACCTGCAATATTCAGTGAATATATAAGAAAAGATACGCTTAAGACTATGTAGAAAAGAAAGAATAATAAATTGTCTTAGTGAACGCAAAGATCATGGAGGCCACCAAGGGGTTAGGTTGCTACAGGTCTTGCTGGTTTTAAGTCTATCAATACTTCATGGAATGAGGTATGTACGCCACCAGTCACATTAGCATGATACAGAGAATAATAAAATCAAATTGCATCAGAAACTAAAGGGTCCCTTCTACAGGGTCATCCTATAGGCAGTGCACTATCCATACATAATCAAATTTAAGGCTCTCATATTATTTCAATAATTTATCTAAAGGCTCACTACTGCAACTTAGCATGCTACTTATCCCTGTATCTTTCAATAATGGTTCTTAATAGAACAGTATTTGTTAGACTTAGGGTGAATGTCATCCATTTGAAGTTGCATGAAAAAAAAATTGATACCTTGAACAAAACATATAGATAGATAATATAAACAGGTCAAAGGACTGTACACTAGAAAGAGAAAATTCTTACTTTTGCAGTTTTGCTCCCATTGACTGACAAAGAGGACATGTAATCAAACAAGGGTTCCTGGCACTCACTAAGGTTGCAAGGAAGGGAAGGCCAATAGTTCATTTGAAGATTAATGTTCGGGTGTTGAGCGCCACTGAATAGAAAAGGAAGGGATGAAATAAGTAACTATTCAAACAAAATCATTATGCAAATAGCCACATGAATGGTAAGGTACCACGTGCTATGTTTTATACTATCATTGAAAGGGAGCAGTTTAGCCATGCCATGCATCTAATTTATGTATATAAAAAAATAATTAAGATATAAAAAGTGTAGAGAGGGAAGGGGTAATATTCCTAGAACGTACATTTTTATCTAAATATCTTTCAGTCTAGCCTATGTCCCTCTACAAAGTCTAACTTCCTCAATTTCAGGAAAAATAATACAGAGAGAGAGAGAGAGAGAGAGAGGAAAACATACTCCCATGCAGGTTCAATATCCTTGTTCCATATACCCTGCAGGTTTGCCACCTGGGTTCCAGGTCGTGTACAAGAAATAAGTAGATATCGACCATACTGGAATAAAAGCTCCACCAAGGAAGGATCTTCATCAGTTTGAAAAGATTTTACCCTCTCTGCAGTTGAAATGGAACCATCTTCACTTTCCTTGAAATTTGAATTAGTTACAGAAGACATTACTTTCTTCGTCTTCAAAAAGTTATTTCCTAAAAGGCTCTTGGTGCTTTTTGAAAGCTGCAATGAGACACGATGGAAGAGATTCTGATAGTCATCCAAATGATGCGCATAAAGGTCAGTGTATGACAAATTTTTTATCGACTCCAAGGCCTTGATTGACTCTGAAGTAGGATCCTTCTTAGAATCTGAAGGCTTAGTAAATGGCCCAGCAAATGAAGATGAAGCCACAAGAAGCAACACAGCCCAATCAGAACCTTCCACCCTCAACTTCTTGTCATCCAAAACCTGTATCACCCCCTTGCCATCGCTAATCCGTAAATCAAGAATTGCGGAAAACTGAATTCCTTTAGGATTGTCATTTTCATTCACTTTAGGTGGGATCCTTTTTCCAGGACAACTTCCTTCCATTCTTATCTGATTTTTTCCATTTACTTGTGAACTATGATGTAACTTGCTGTCTAAAGACACTGTAAATGACAGGGACCCTGATTTGCTTGAAGAAATCTTTGTCACAATCACTTGATCTGGATTGGAAGCAAAATGTTCCCTCGTAAATTCTACATCACCCACAGAATATTTTACTCTTACTGTTGCAGTATCCAAGTCCAGCTCTCTGTAGTAAGTTTCTTCAGCATATGTAAGATGCGAATCATTAAATTCAAGTTTGATGTCCCCAAGAAGTTGGTAAACCTTCATCATCATAAAATAATCATTAGGGTGTAAATCCCATAAGTCAATTTTTTTAGGAACATGGAAGCTCGCCTTCTCAAGTATCATCGGTAATAGAAATCTTGCCCTCATACAGGCTCACAAATTGTGCAGAAAGTTTTGGCCAATGTATAAGATGCACACCACGTACACGTAAGGCCACCATCAAGAGATGAGGCACATTAGCGTGACAAAAATTAACTAAAATGCTTAGCCAGAGTGCAAGTCACCAGCATGAGGCACCGTATGATCAGTAAAAGCCAAATGCGGACCTATTATGCAAGCAAGAATAGATCAGGCACTCAGACAGACAAACTATCATGCGTACCAGCAGTGCCTCATGCTAGATAACAGATTAAATAGAACGCAAGACGCACTACTGACTAGCAAGAAAGGTTCAAACGAAATTGCATGGTTGTTTTACAAGATAGAATAAGCTCGCGAACTCCATAAATCTTGTTGAATATCATATTTACTGAGTAACAAAATGAAGAATAGCAGCATCAAATGTAATGACATTACATACATCTGAAGGTTCTCCTGACAACTTGACCGCTGCTGCAGTGGCTTCAGCATACTCACCATTATCAACAAGTTTTCTGACCTGTGTTAGTGCCTCTGGAGCATTTGGGTTGGTATAGTTCCCTGGGATCCCAGTCCAGAGTGTGTCCTCTACGTAATAATTGAAATAAAATAGCCATTACTTATTACTACATGCCTGTTGAGTCATTGTATTGAAGAGGAGGTAGATGCATATAATTGTAACATGCTTCATTTGGTTACTGAAATATGTGACAAGAAAAGAAATCTCTATCAAGATTTCCAGGCATGTTATTTTCGAGGACCATTTCAAGAGAAAATGATCCACACAGTGATGAATGTTTTATCTTTTAGAAACAATAGCAACATAAACTCAAGTCCCCTCTCTCTTTGCCTCAGGAATATCAGCAACCAAATGCAGAGGTACTTGACAGATAATACATATAAAAACTTGCCGAATATGATTTCTTAAAACAGGTTGAATCAAATAAGTGAACTCAAATTGAAGAACATCACCTAATTACAACCAAAATTCTCAGAGGCAAAGTTGAGTGCACCAACATTCTTGGTAAATCTTTCATTTCAAGCCTAGTCACTCCAAGCATTTCAAGTATCTTGAGTGCCAAATGATTGTAGTATTTCCAACTGTTTGGTTGCTTAGGAAATGTTACAACAAGAACAAGTCACAATGCCAAATCTTCGAGCTTAGAAATAAGGGGATAGAAAAAGAAAAAGAAAATCATATATATATATATATATATATATATATATATATATATATATCACTGGAGTTCACTACCAGCATTTCTACCAAATCCAGTAACACTAAACCTCCACATGGGCATCCAAATATAGGAATGCGACAACAAAAATGTAAACAAAAAACTAAATCCTATTTACTAATCAATAAGGAGAACAAGTACATAAACTCAAACCCCTTGATACTAAAAATAGTTAGAAATTCATTAAAAATGGAAAGATGTAGCTAAGCTTTAACAAAATGTTCAACATAAGCAACCCTATTCAATTACTTCCCTTATTTGATCTTGTACTTTTCCCATTTTTTGGAATAAACAAAACCAACAGCTTTCACAAAACCCAGAATTTTACTATCATAATCCACTTACAAGCACAAGGGAATGTGGCATTGCCTTTTACTTTCTTTTTCTTTTTTTCTTTTTTCTTTTTTTTTTTTTTAAAAAAAAAAAAAAAAAAAAAATCATCTTACCATTAAGCTGGAGAGTTTCTGTTGCCACACCCCCCCAAACCATAGCTCCAAGGCGCCCATTCCCAATAGGAATCGCATCGGTCCAGTGCTTGGCCGGCCCAGAAAACGTAAGCTTCAAAGGCTTAGAACTCTCTGCATCCTCTAAACTCGGACTCCATAGCTCCTTCTCTGCCGGTGGCCGCACCAGAATCCACTCACCATCCTCCATCACCAAAACAACCGAACCCAGATAAAGTACAAGAAGAAGAAGAAGAAGTTAAAGATGCTTTGTGTGTGCGATGAGCGTGATACAGTAAAGGTGAGGGGTGGTTGGGAAGGCAGAGAAGCATTGGCTTTGAATTTCACATGGCAGGCATGGAGTGAAGACAGTGAAGTAACCGGGTCCACGATACACGGCATTTTCTGTACAAACTTCGCTGATTATGTGCGTGCGAGTTCGTCATAATAACTCACTGCACGCGGCGCGATGTGCTCACGAGCGAACCTAGATTGATTCAGATTCTTGTCTTTTCCTTCCGACCCAACAGAAAAGGCGGTGAATAAAAAAATACCAAAAGTAAATAAATAAATATATATATTTAGAATATATATATATATATATATATATATATATGCGCATGGAACAAGAAGTAGAATATTTTATGTGATTGATATCCTTTCATTCCTTAATTGGGTAGCTCATGTGATTTAGTATTGTTTCATTAAATATAAATATATAGAAAATTCCTTTACACTAATTTTGAGGCAGTCTCTAAAACTGTTATGCTTGAAGGTGTGAATAATATTTTTATTTTTAATAATATTATTAAAAACAAATGAAAAAAGCATGTATTACTAAAAAAAAATGTGTTACTTTTAGACGCCGAGGTCATGTTTTTGTGTGGGTTTGAGAAGCTTAAAAATGCGTTTAACACTCAAGAAGTCCCTTTGAAAAAAAAAAAAAAAAAAACCAACCCAAGGGGTTGGCCTAAGTGGTGGAGGCCTTGGTTTTGAGGTATCATCCCTTCAAGGTCCAAGGTTCAATACCTTATGGGTGTAAACAATCTTTTGAGGGCACACATCTTTGTAAAAAGCCAGCGATTTAACCAGTTCCGTGTGGAAAAAATTTCGAGGACCAAAGTTTACTCTGCAGGGGTGGGCACTGCCTTGGAGAGGTTCCAAAAAAAAAAAAAAAAAAAAAATTGAAAATGCTTTTAAGGGTTTAAAAATGGCTAAAACACACTTTTGGTAAAAGCTTAAAAATAAAGCTTTTGCCAAAAAATACTTTTTGACTTAAAAGCTCTATTTCTCGAACACAGTCTGAGTCGAAGAAAATTTACGTCCGATATAAATTAAATGTGTTTGGTAATTTAATTATTTCAATAAGACTATTAATGAAATTCTAATTGTAAGTTTTATATCTTGGTGAAAGGAATAATTAAAGTACAATTATGAAAACAGTAGCCAACTCCTCAACTTGTTAATGCTATTGCTTGTTGATTAATCTACCCCTCCTCTATACTATTTACATGGTATATATGAAGGAAAAATAATCTAATCGAAACCTATATCGTCTTAAGGAAGCAAAGCATCTAAAATCCGGATTTGATATGTCCATGTGCCCAATGGAGCAGAAGGTAACATTAATTAAAGAAGTTTGTCATTTTCTTATTGAAAAGGAAATAAAACAGAAAAGATTGCATCCATGGGATTCTCATGTATATAACATCATCATTCGAATTCAATAGGACCCCTTAAAATTAGAAAAAAAATAGGACCCCTTAAACAGTCCCATGTGACCCTGGGGTCCAAAAAATTGTACCATATAAGGCAAGTTGATTAATGATTAATATCAGGTGCTTCCGCAACCATTTCCTATTTGCAGGTGTTGCAGATCTCCGCCGACATGTTTATTTCACCAAATTTCTCTTTGTGTGGGTCAGAACTTATCCCAATAAATAATTTTATTATCTTAGAACTTATAATTGATCCCCTTCCCCCTTCTTTTATGTGGACGTGTCAAAAAAAAAAAAAAAAAAAAAAAAAACTTATAACTGAGGTTTCGGTCATTGACTCTATTGTTAGAGCTTCTCCACAAGAAATATGCAAAATAATTACTGAAAAAAGTATAAATTTTTAATTTAATTACTCATTTTTTTATACACACCCTAATAAATTATCTATTTAATTGTATATTGATTTCAACAAGCTCAACCCGAAAAGTTGATAGTTGGACATTCTATCTACTTTCTGGTAGTCAAAAGCACTCCTTTCAAATAAGCCAAGGACCAATAGAATTAAAGGCCCACTCTCACAAAGCCCATAAAAAGCCTCTAGGCAACCTTAAAAATGAACGAAAGACTCTCCAAAAAGAGGCTACATTGTCTACCTCAAAAGCAAATGGCAAACAACGGGCAACACCCACTAAGGATCACTTCAAAAGAATCTTAAATAAAAAAGGGTCAGTATAAAAAGGGTCAATATTCTCCCGAGTCCCGGCCGTCGGGACTGGGGACGGTGCCACTCTAATGGTGCTCTTCTTATTTTGTAAGTACTCATTATCCGGTTTCGCGGTGAAAAAACTATATTACTAGCCGATTTTCATGCAACATGTTTATGATATTCAACTTTACAAAACAAGTTCTATATTCAAAACAATTTTATCAGAGAATTGGTTTAATGCAAGCAATTGACTACCATATGCAAATTAATATATTATAGGTACTCAAATTAAAACTAAAACATATTAAAAAAAACTCAAATTTATTTACATTATATATAGAGTTTCTTTTACGGGCTCAATTTACCAGGAATCAAAGGCAAATCAACCTCATCACACCACTCCACATACCTTGTCTCAAAATATGAACTATTCACCTCATTGGGGAAATAACTCACCCAAACCTCCCCTCCTATCCTCCACTTCAACACACTCCCTTCCATCTCTTTGCTCAGCCTCCAACCCACTCCCTCTCCATACTCATCCCCAGCAAAAACCATCCCCCCGGTTTTCGTAAACGGTCTACTCGACCCGTTATACCGGTTTGGAAAATCGTGTCCCGGTTTACCACCACCAGTGACTGGCTTCCACGTGGCGACTTCGAGGCCCGTCACGTTGTCGTGTAAAACAGCATCGAAAACCGCTGCGTTTCCCTCGGCGTCCTGCTCCCACCTCCAATTCTTCGTCCTCGTCCTCGTTGAAGTCCTCGCCGCGGCTTTCACCCTCGGAGCCTTGGGTTTTATGAAACTACCCTTCACGATCTTTTGCACTTCCACTTCTTTCTCCTCGTTGCTCGTGGATCGACCCAAGCTCACTCCGGCCACATACGTCGCCCCGACTTCCGGCCCGACCCAAACCCGAATCCTCGACGGGAAGTGCCTCTCGTCGCCGTAGCCCACGTCATCGCTTTGGTTGAACCCCAACTTCGCCACGTGGAGCCGTATGTTATCGACACGTGCGTTCACATGAAGAAACCCGTCGTAGAATCCAACTGAGTATTCAAGCTGAATAACGGCCTCTAACTGCTGGTGCGCCAGGGAGTATCTTAACACAGAATTATTCAGTTCAATAGTAGGAAACTGAATTCTCGGGCCGTTGGAGCGCGTGAGTTTCATCCCCATCACCGGCGAGTAACCCTTCAACACCCAGAACCCATGGGCCTCCGTAGCATAAGAGAACCCGAGGTTCTGAGCTGGTGTTAACGTTTGTAAGCCCACGCTCATCTCTTTCAAAAGCAACCATTTTGCTGACATGTACCCAAGGGCCCGCATAAAGTACAGCTCAGCATCCACACCCACTGTGACTAAAAACGTTCGCAGAACCGGCACGTCCGTACACGACAAGGCTTCGATGTTTGGAGCTAACAAGGAATGGAAATAGAACGAGCCCACTTCACTCGGCGCGTCGCAAACACACAGCCAAAACAGGCGAGTGAGGAAGACGAGGTTGAAGAAGCTGGAGAGCGACTCAGGCGAGTGAGAGTCCATGATCCACGAAACCGGGTCGGGTTTCAGCTTCTGGAGCTGGGACCTGGGGCACGTGCTATTGCGCACCGTGGGTGAGTCGGATATGATCTCTTGGAGGAGCTGGAGTAACAGTGGGAGGAAGGGTGAGGAGAGAGGACACGTGTCAGAGACCCAGAGGGTCGTTTGGGCCTTGTTAGGGTGCTCAAAGCCCTGTAAGCATACGCTGAAGTTCACCAACGCGTCAGTGTCGGACGCGGAAGTGCGCTCGGCTCTAAGCTGGATCGACCGAGTCGTGCTCTCCTGACTAGATCCGGAACTCGCGAGTTCAATGACGGGTGGAGAGTCAGACTTGTCCCACTCGTCCGAGTTGGGGAGCTCATATATCCATGACCAAACGTCCAACATTGTGTACGTACGTTCTTGCTTAATTTGTTGTTTGGGCGCTAGGAAAATGTGAAGAGATAAGTGTGAAGAAAGATTCATGGGGTTTTAAGGGGAAAATGAGTGATGGGAAGTTTGCCAACTTGGAAGCAATACGAACCACGCATGAAGTAGTGTTCTAAATTTCTAATGCTGGGTGAAGAACTGGTGGTTCTAAGGGTGTGTTTGTGTTAGATTTTAAGTTTGAAGTTTTTGTCTTTGCATTAATGAGTGTCACCTTTCTTTCACTTTCTTGCTTAGATTATTCTTTCTTTCTGTTTCAAGGAAAATGTTTGCATGGATTGGAGCAACTGGGAAGTGGGAACCACGAAAAAGAGTTTATGAAATAAATATATAAAAGCTTTTCATATAGTTTTTGTTGATCAGTTAAACAAATATATATATATATATATATATATATATATAATAGACCCTTAAAAATTAATTTTGCCCTCTCCAACTTTTTTTTTTTTTCTCTAAAATTTTATGAGAAACTAAAAGTTCTAGATCCGCCCCTACCAGAGTAATTAAAAGAAATTGCCTTCTTTTTCTAAGTTTTGTGATGCATTAAAAACAAACTCGAACATAGAGGGTCTTCATTTTCCTTTTATCATCTTTGCCACTTATGCCAAAATTCGAGGGCTAAAGAATTTTAAAACTCAAAAGTCAATACATACAAAAATCCATAAATTAATAGAAAATAAACAATTAATTCTCGTGAAAGCTGTAATGTTGACGTTGTAGGGTTTTAGAGCTGCATATCAATTGCTAAATACGTGTATTGACAAGTGCCACAAAGGAAGTTTCTGATTTCAATAGGAAGTCCATTGATTCACTGAACATGGCAGGAGTTGGTTCATGCAATTAATGTCACAATTAGAGTTGAGAATGAAACTATCCTACACGCGCTTAAATTCTGACCAAGTATAAAGGGAATAATATCTTAACTGTCCAAAGAAATTCAAACCTTAGACTTGATCATCAAGATACTTAGACATGCAAGAACATGATAGGATCATGATGAAGGAAATTGAATATAAATTATTTAAAATGATGTTTTTGTTAGGTTACTGAAAATTCACAAGGGCATAGAGAAATATCTGTCTGTCTTATTCTTCGTCAAGAGTTGTATTATTTGTCTTCTATAATTTTCATAGAGGTTATCATCACTTTCTATAGAGATGATTTTGATGTGGAGATGACTACATTTATTATGGTATAATCATCCCTTACATCACCACACGATCCCCTCCATTTACTTGAAATGAAAAATATCTATTACACTCCAGATTAAATTTTACAAATATAATAATATATATGTTATCGTATGATGAATAAATCATATAATAAAACAAAATATTAACAGTAAAATGAATCATCTCTCCTTCGTGATAAGAGTTGTCGAGTTGACAAAATGTTGAAGCCACAAGGCAACACCATGAGTGTCAACCGGCCCATGGGCTGCGTAACGTGTAATTGGGCGGGCAAAAAGAAATCCACGGTTCCGAACCCTTGTTTCCAAATTCGATGAGCTCCAAAATAGACCAAAGGCCCATTTCTACTTGAGAAGGTTTGGTGTCGATCGATGCTTTGAAGGGAGATGGAGAAAGCGCTGAGAGTCTACGGTGAGGTCCTGAGGCTGGTGAGGCGGTTGCCGAAAGACACCAGGCCTTACTACGCCAAGTACCTCCGCGAAAACTTCGTCAACTACAGAGAAGTCGACGCCAACGATTCCAATGCCCTCGACGAGCTCTTCCATCGCGCTTACAACCACTCCGTCTGGGTCCTCAACAAGGTCCTCATCCCCCTCTTTTTCTCTCAATCAAAATTACGAACGTTTTTATCTTTTCGATTTTTGCTGACCCACCTTGACTTTCTTGTTAATGCAGTATTCGGTGGATCAATCGGCCGCGGATAAGCTGAAGGACATCTGTTACGGGTAGTGGGTACGCGTATGTCTACCATATGCTTGTTTCTATTCCTCAAAGGGCGTTAGCCCACTTTCCTTTTCAGTTTTGCAAATTGCTGCTTATATGTCTTCTGACAAGAGGGGTAGTGTTTCTATTGCATAATGTTTTAATTGTATGTGTCTGAAGCAAATTGTGATATATCTGATGCTGCTTTGCTGCAATATCCGTTTCGAATGTGCTTTAATAAAATTCGAATGGTTTGACAATGTTGGCTATGATGATCAATGCAATGTGTCTGTATACGTGTTGTAAATGGAAATCTTTTGGGAAAACTTCACTTTGACTCTTGAACTTTTACTCAATTTTACAAATCTCTCTGAACTTTCAAATCTTTTATTTTGGACCCCTAAACTTTCAATTACTCTCAATTAGAACATTTCAGTTAATTTTAGCCGTTAAAAATACAAAAAAAAGACCAAAATGTCATTGATTTTTTATTTTTTATTTTTAAATAAAAAAACGTTTTGAAAGTTGAAATTTTATACAAAAGTCAGGGGTATAAACATAATATAACGTTTAAAATCTAACGGGGGGGTCTACATTGAGAATAATTGAAAGTTCAAGAGTTCAAAATGAAAGATTTGGAAGTTTATGGGGAGTTTGTAAAATCGAGTGGAAGTTCAGGGGACCAAAGTGAAGTTTTTCCAAATCTTTTATTTGATTACTTTATTAAAATGTTCATTAATTGCATGATTAACCATGGATGTTTTGTGAGATTTGTATCAATCCTCCATAATATGGTTGTGTTAATTATACGAAATTTTCTCCTTGGATGTGCATTGACCAGCATTAAATCTGCAAACTTTGCTATTTTTAGTGTATTTTTATGTCAAAATGCTGATATTTCAGTCTCAACCAACCCTTGGATAAGTTATAGTTACAAAATAATAATAATAATAATAATAATAATAATAATAATAAAATCAAAGGTTAGTTAGAATTAACGCATCAGCATTGTGTTACTTATATTAAAAGAAAAAAAAAAAAAAAAAAAACCTAACACATTAGCATTGTGATTTGTGAAGTAATTGTGAGATAAAAATGTAGTTTTTAGCATTACTCTTTTTTTTTTTTTAACAAGGATCGATCCAAATATTGATTAAGACTGTCACGTTAACATTATGAAATAGTTGTAGGATAAAAATGTAATTTTTAGCATTACTCATTCAAAGCTACGTTTGCAATTTCAGACTTCCTTTCCAATACTTCGCTATTTCACCTCCCGTGAAGAATAATGTTGTCTGCTGCATTTTTATCTTACAATTATCCTAGAATGCAAATGTGATAGTCCTAACAATCTTTAGACTAGTCCTTAAAAAAAAAAAAAAGATTAGTTGAAACTATCACATCATTATTGTAAGATAGTTGTAGGATAAAGACGTAATGTCTAAGATTCATCTACTCTCCTGTGAATCAACCTAAGAACATTGAGCATGTTTGGCAATTTGGATTCCGCCTTAAACTTGATGCTGTTTTCATTGTGTTATATATAATTTATGGTGATCCTGAGAAACATTGAGAACCATACTTAATCTTGCTAAGCATTTACCAGCACAAAATGGTCATAATTGTGTACAACCATTGCTACTTGCTCCCATTCTAATACTTAGCCATTTCACTTCCCTAGAAACTGCACCAAGAGAACATCAGAGCATGTTTTTAACAGAGTCACTCTGCTAGGTTTTTCATCTGTTTGGTTTATAAAAAATACCTTTTATAACAACAACAACAACATTGGTGGTTGGGGTGGTGTGAAAAGGAAGAAGAGGAGGACAGGGAGAGCGATCGAGCAGATGCAAAAGAAACAGTGTGGGTGATTTGATGGGACAATTCTATATTGTGATTGTGGATAGGTGAAAATGGAAGTCACATTCTCTTGTCCTTTTTTAATTCTGGTTTAAAAACATGAGGAACATCTTTTATCTTTTTCTTAGGGTGTCATTTCATCCTGTCATTTGGTTTTTTTTTCTCTGTATCACCTAATGGAATTGACATTAACGGTTCATGCTGCACCAGTGGAACAAATGGTGGCTTGTACTGCAAAGAGGTCATAGGGCGGCGGTTGGAGGTGATTGTATCACATCCTTTGATCATTGAGGTGGATTGGCCACCCAATCCCATTTGTTGGGTTGCTGAACTACTTTTTTTAATCCAATCTTAGAAACTAAAGGAGTTTGATTATCCGACCATTCATAGTGATTGAGCCATTTTTCTATTTTGGCAAATGAGTGATCTGACCACCTTAATTGGGTCGAATTGAAGACGGTCAAATCACTCTAGTGACCAAAATGATTGTTAGGTCACTGATTTTCTTTTGGGGTAATTATCCTTTCTTCTCATTAATTACCTCTCGATTACCATATACTCCTATCAACTATAAACTTTATATTACGACCCCATCAAATTGTCATTTCGTTACCAAGACCCCTATTCTGTCAGTCAAGGTTGTTAAGTCGGACGATCAACCCATCACGTGCATGTCACATGCCTTGAATGCGTATGCATTTTTTTGGGGCTAATTATCATTTCCTCTATGAATTACTAATCGATTACCATATACTTCCATCGACTATTAACTTTATGCGCATGTAATGGGTTGACCGTCCAACTTAACGACTTTAACTGACGGAAAAGAGTTTTTGTAACAAAATGATAGTTTGATGGAATCGTAATGTAAAATTGGTAGTTGATGGAGGTATATAGTAGTTTGTGGGAGAAAAGATAATTACTCTTTTTTTTTTGATATATTATTGCGATTTGAACCGTTCATTTAAAATGATAAGGGTGAGCACAGTAATACGGTGATGCTACATGTGCGACAAGATAGAAAGAAAAGGAAAGGGACTTTAGAGTTTATATATATATATATATGGCTTTGAGATTGGACTCTCCAGAAACTATCTTGTATAAGTATTTAATCTGAGTAAAGTTTTCCTACGTTATAAAAAAAAAAAAAAAAAAAAAAAAAAAAAGTATTTATACTTTTTTAGCAATATAAATCTCATCTCAAGGAAAACAAAAAATGATTCAAAAAGGTGTAAAATGGTAATTCCGGTAATAATTAGGAAATGGGAGCCTTTGTTCTAAATTAGACATTGAACTGCGCAAAGGGAGAGACATGCACAGTAACGGAGCCAACGACCAACGAGGTGTCGGATGACGCGGCTTGCGATGAAGCAAATGTCGGGAGAAGCCTCAACTTTCCCACCAACCCCGTACATTTTCCCCACGTGTCCCTTTTAATTAAACCAATTAGGTACCACGAGCCAAATTGGCTGTTCCTTCTGTTTTTTTTTTTTTTTTTTTTGTCTTCTTTCGTTTTTTACTTGACTTTGTTGATGACTAGCTGAAACGTGGCCGTGGAAAGGGCAGTCAAGTCGTGTGTTCGACTGTTCGTCAATTTGCATAGAATATTTTCGATAGGGTAAAGATGGACAGCACGCGGCGTGCATGGCACGCCGCGTGCAAAAAAATTTTTTTTAAAAAAAAAAAAAAAAAAAAATTTTTTTTTTTGCACTGTCGTGCGTGGGCGTGCCACGCACGACGCGTGCTGCTAATCATGACTCTTTTCGATAAGGGTAAAGATGGACAGCACGCGGCGTGCCATGCAAAAAATTTTTTTTTTTTTTTTTAAACTCCACTTTAACTTGTTTTATTTAGTGTATAAATCATTCCTCAACATAAAATTATGCTACATTAATAAATAAACATATTTATATAATTTAGAATGTAAAAGAGTATGAGTTAATTGCTTTTATGACTTCATGATATTTTTGTGCTTATTAGATGAATCTCAAGTTTGTTTAAAAGATAACTTGGGGGCAAATTTAGTAATTAATTGTGAATATAAAACCTTTATTTTAAAAAAGACTGATATATATTTTTGTTCATAATATTTAATAACAATTACCAAGTAACGGTTCAATTGTGTCTTTTATTATTACAAAGGTGTATCATTTTAATGAGTTATTTTAACTAAGTAAGACAAATAAATTAATTGTTTTTCCGCTCTTTACCTCAAAAGTTTTTAAATAAATTATGCGTTTTATGACTAACATTAATGTTTACTTTAATTATGACCGGATGTAATATTTGTGGTTTTATGTTATTTTTTGAGTGAAGCTGAACTCCCATGCATTTATTATGATATCCCTTTTGAGAGAATTGAAGATTTTGTTCAATATGGATAATGTTACTATACGCCAAAACCAGTTATTTTGACGAGTTGTGCATGTGATTCTTGTGCAATATGCCAAAACCAGTTATTTTGATGAGTTATGCATGTGATTCTTGTGGAACTAATCATGATATATTATTAATTTTTTTTTTAAAAAAAATTATTTGAAAGAATATTGAGCATTATTTTACGAATAATAATTATACTAAGATTACATCAACACTGATTGAGCCATAGTTTAACACCAGTTTCAGTAACAAAATGGGTCACCCAAGCCAATAGGCTCACTACCCAAAATTTTCTAAAACGAAAAAGAGTCATGTTTTTTATAGTCGATATCTTATAATGTAAATAATATTATATTATTTAAAACATTTAAATAGGATAACAACATATTCATTACGTTAAATTATGCAAAAAACAAAATATAATCTAGATTTCATTATTTTACTTGAAATAGTGAGGATTGCATTCGGAGTCGGTGGTAAACTTTGAGTAATGACGTATCGGTTTCGGGGGCCAAAAACCGAAACACTGGCCTGGTTTGGGGCAGAAACGCGTTGGGGCGCGAAACCACGGTTTTCTCGGGCCAGGTGGGTTTGACCGAAGACGTCGAAAACCAACGCCAGCCTTGGAAAAACAAAGCCCAGCACGAGCCGCAGCAGTCAGCCACAGCCAGGAGTCCATATCGTAACGGCTGTAGCCCCACCACAGCAATATCACAAGCACACACGACACAACAAAATCTGTCTCATCAGGACACATAGGATTGTCATCTCTAAGAAAGAAGCTTCTGTTGTTTTCTCTTGAACCAAATCCCACAACTTTCCCAATCCCTTTTCTGCTCTTTCTCTCTCTCTCTCTCTCTCTCTCTCTCTTGTTGTTACTTTGTTTCAGTTACTTTCTCAGTGGCCCTTTCTCTTTCTCTTTCTGAGAGGATACTAAAGAGGAGATTAAAGTCTTGGGTTTTGTACACTTGGGTTTTTTTTTTTGTGTTGTTGTTGGGTGGAAGATTGATTTAAGGGTTTCTGATGGCGGATAATGAGGGATTTGGGGGGGACCATCTCAGAGGGGCAACGAGTTTCTCTCAGCTCTTGCTGGCAGATGATGATGGCGATGTTGATGTTGCTGTGGGTCTTGATGTGGACCGCACCTTCAACTACTCCTCTGTTTTTTCCTCTGAAAAGCCTCCCAAAATGCTTTGCTTTGGGAACTACCAACACAAAGCAGAGCCAGTGTATTCCGAGACTACAAGGACTCCACCGCAGAAATCAGGGGTCACATGCAGCGATTCCTCCTCCGCTTCTTCCAGCAATAATAGCAGTATAAACACTTTTTCAAAATCTGCTCCAACTGTATGTACTCTGTTTTTAAGCTTGTTTGGCAAATAAAAGCAGAGCTTTTAATCTGTTATGGGTTTTACTTCAAAGTTCATTTTCTTTATGATTTTTGCAGAAAAAGCGAAATGGGTCGGGCCAGGAATTGGTGCAGTGCATGAGCACCATCACCACAGCTACGGTGGCAGGTCAGAGAACCTCTAAAAAGCCGAAAATGGAGAATCCCACCCCCACTACGGCCGGCCAGGCAAAGGTCTCTGCCTCTCTCTATCACTATCACACACACAATTGCATTGCATGTCGCTATTTCGTCTGAATAATTAAACATTATTTTGCTCATCAGAGGAAGGAGAAGCTGGGTGAACGAATCACAACATTGCAGCAGCTTGTTTCTCCGTTTGGCAAGGTTAGTAAGTATTTACAGAAAACAGAGTACATATTTGAATGGCATGGAGTGATGGTTGGAAATTGAAACTGAGAAATTGAAATGGTGCAGACAGATACGGCGTCAGTGCTGCACGAAGCGATGGGATATATCAGGTTTCTGCACGACCAGGTTCAGGTCCTCTGCTCCCCTTACCTTCAACGCCTGCCATCTTCCTCACCCCACCTCCTACTTGTAAGTACCAAACACATCTCTGTCAGATTCCTTTTCTTTCTCTTTCATTATATACTTTTTTATCAAACCTCACAATCCTCTCTTGTCCTATCAACGGCCCCGTAAGCACTGACGAAGGCCACCACATTCACGGTTCAGATACATCCTGATTGATATTGATTTTCAGTAAATTTTGCAGTTTAAATTGCCATCTTAGATATAAAAATGCTTTTTCGAGACCTATCTGTCTTGCCAGATGTTCGCATAAGTCTACATTTTATTTAGATAAATGTATGGGCAGTAATTCGTGTTTGTGTTTGTATGTAGAATTTGAGTTGTGTTAAACCATATATATATATATATATATATATATAAAAGATTATATAAGTTAACTTTAATTGGACGGACATATTTAATTAAATGAGTTAAACTCTTCAACTCTAATTCCTTAAATTCATATTGGGTTCGTGTCGAGTTTATAGGTAATGTTAAAAATTGTCAATAATTATGTCTCGTGTCAGGTTTAGATTATATTAAGATATGGATATATGACTATATAAATTAATTTTAATTTTACTTATAATGGATCAGACACTTTAACTATTTAATATTGTGAATCATGTAAAAATTTACCGGCTCCGAAATTCATGTAACTTTTTTCACAATTCGAGCAAGTGGGTGCCACATAAATGTGACTATACACTGAACTCGCAGAAATTTTGAGCATGGGCCATGAGTGAAAGGACTTAGTAGTCAGTGATCAATATCAGTGTGATTTTTGTTATTATTAATTTAAATATGAGTGTGAATTAGGATAAGGATAACCCTTAACTTTTGGTATCGTATTCTGTGGGGATGATTGATAGGATGAGGGCGGAGAAAACGGGGGAAAAGCAGAAAAGGACTTGAGGAGCAGAGGGCTGTGCTTGGTTCCGGTAGAATGCACCTTACACGTGGCGAACAGCAACGGTGCTGATTTCTGGTCGGCTGCTGCCATGGGGAGCCATGATGTTTCATCGTCAACAAAGCAGTGAAATTTCCCAGATTGGTACTTCAAACTGTAATGGCTGCTCCTTTTTTTGGAAAAAGGGGTCAAAAAGGGTGAAAGAAAAAGAATGAACAGAAGTTCACACGTTTTTGAAAATGTGTTTTTCTTTTTCTTTTTCTTTTTGGTTTTTGGGAAGGAATGGAATACGTGTGGTTTTTGGGGGTGGAAATGGGAAGGATTTTAGCATGGCTTACACCTGTAAATTTCCCATACTTAACCAATTACCAAGGCAGGCAATTTTGCATTTTGAGATGGGGGGGTGCACAAATCTCTTCTCTCTAGTTTTTGCTTTTAAATTTACCTTTAATTTTACTGTCTTAAAAAAAATTTGAAATGTTCAAAAAAACTAGGGAGATTTCCTTGGCTTTTTCCTCGGGCGGCCATTTCCATGACCTGTATTAGTATAAAACCACATTCAAATCCAATGGGGCCTCCTGAATTGTGCTTTTCTGTTTATTTGAGTTGAAAGCCAACCAGTTTGGTGCCAACTCCCTCATCCTTGAAGGGGGACTCTTTCATGGGTATTCAAGTAATACACAAAATCAGCCCTTGGTCAGAATGGAGAATTAATGAAGCCTGTAATGCTTTGTTTCTTCTTTTGCTCAGTCTTTTTCCACATGGCTGCTAAGTGCTTTGTTTCTTCTTCTTCTTCTCCACATATATGGTGTCTAATGGGGGACCTAATTTTTGAGCCATCCTCCCAATAGACCATTGTTATTACGTGTCAAATTAACAAATATTTCATGTATATATATAAAGTTGTTGACATCAACCATCATGGGTGGTAATTTAATGGCCAAAAAAAATCTCCAAAGTGAATAGGTAAACATTAAGCAAGTGTCTCAACATATATGGTGTCTAATGGGCCTCACTTTACCTTCATATATGCAGGCTTTAGTGAATGGGTAAAGCCATTGGTCTGGATATCATAAAAGAGATATGGGATCCAACTCTCCTAAACGACTGGTTGTGTTGTTTCATATGTGTGATGGGGAACTTGGAGTGATGAAGCTTCCAGATTAAATTTTGTTGTTAAAATGTTCATATGTGTGCTTGTGTTGTTTTTTTTCCTACCCACAATGACTACTGATGTTCGTGTTTGTTACCCTCAACTGACTTCTTATGGTCATGTTGTTATCCTAACAAGGGTTGGTGTTGATACCGTTTCCTACTAGTACGAAACAGCCTTTTTGGGCGGTATCAATTTTTTTGATGGGTCAGATCATTTATTTGACTCATTCTCAATAGTTGAGAAATTTCTCTCTTAACATATGATAACATAAAAATAAAAAGCAGTGGACAAAATTCAGAAACTCACTAAATTTTTTCCATAATCTACCTAAGAGTTAGGTAAATCAACAAATGGGTAAAATACCGAAAATCAATTTCATCAACATACACATACACTGCTTGCCATATGAAGATAATTTGATGATTTGTCACCTACAACAATCCCATATATGACACTCTCGTTCATTGGAGTACTAGCACAAAATTGACTCCAAAACTTTCACCAATTTATCAACTTTCACCAATTTATCACAAAACCTTAATTTTACAGAAACAAGAGTAATGCTATTTAGTAAACTTTTATACGACTCATATATATATATATATAAACCGAATCACTCTTAAAAGTGTCTTAATATTGCGACATGTGGCGTGAACCATTTTTTTAAAAGGATAAACCGGTTTTTTAAGAGTGAACCGGTTTTTTAATAGTTAACCGGTCATTAAATTAGCTTAATTAAATGCATTTAATTATATATTAATAATTTTCCTTATATGTGATTTCATTAAATTCAAACATTTAATGCACAATATTAAGTATTATTAATGTTCAAATCAAATAAGGAAACAAATAATACAAATCAAATTATTATTGTATTAATGCTTTTAGTCACTTTAATATTTTTAATTCAAATTTAGAAAAAGTTAAAGACTATTTTTTTTTTTCTACATATACCTTGTGCATGTAATAATAGATAATTTATAAAATAAGAATTGTTTTTTTCTAAATAATAAGCCATTGAAAAACAATTTGATTTTCGGATTTTTTTTTTCTCACTCACCGATTTAAACCTTTTTTTTTTCACCTCTCTAGATCTCTCAACTCTTCAAATATAACAACCTATTTTTTTTTTTTTTGGTAAAGTCCACATACCCCCCTCAAACTACTACTCAATTGATAATGTCCCCCCAAAACTTTCAATTGTGACAATGTCCTCCCCAAACTACCAAAACATTGTCAATGTCCCTCCCAAGGCTAGCAATAAGACAAAAATGCCCCTATAGATTTCTCAAAAAGACAAAAATATCCCTATAAATAAATAAAAAAAATTGATTTTTTAAAAAAATGAAAATTTTGAAATTAAAAATAATATTTTTTTAAAAAAATTTTAAACAAAAATTTTTATTTCAAAAAAAAAACGGAAATTTTTATTTTTTTTAAAAACTTTTTTTTATTTAGTTTTAAAAAAAAACAAAAAATTTCATTTTATTAAGCGAAAATTTTATTTTTTAAAACGTAAATTTTTATTTAAATAAAATTATAAAACAAAAATAAAATAAAATAAATGAAAATTTTCAATTTTTATAAAAAAAAAATCGAAATTTTTTTAATTTTTTACTTATAAAATTGATTTTAAAAAAGAAAAATTTGGCCAAGTTCGGATTTTTTTTTTTGTTAGTTTTAGATTTTTTCTAGAAGTTTTAGTATTTTTGTTTATATTTTACTAAGGGTAATTTCGTCATTGGGGGGAACATTGACAATTTTTGGTAGTTTGAGGGGGACATTGTCACAATTGAAAGTTTGGGGGCGGGGGGAGGGCGGGGGGACATTGTCAATTGAGTGGTAGTACGAGGGGGTTATATAGACTTTTCCTTTTTTGTTTTTTTTTTTTGAATTGCTATCTCATGGCGTTTATATTGAAGATTGCATACGAGAAAAATCTGTATGCACAAGAGCACGAATACAATCCAGGGGGACAGAAAGCCACACCTTGTTAACATTTTCAGACATAGCGATGGCCGCTAAAGCATGAGCAACCTTATTCCCTTCTCGGCGTATATAACTCATCTCCCACACCGGGATAGAACGAAGTGCTACTCGGATATCTTCAATGAGGTGGCCCCTACCACTCTCATCACAGTCCTTAGAGTTCACCGTATCAACTACATTTTTTGCATCGCCCTCCATCTGAACAAGCCATATGCCTAACTCCTTGCAGAATTGTGTAGCCACAATAGCTGCCATAGCCTCCGCAGACGTGGGTTCCAGAAATCCTTTACGGCTCATACACTTAGCCGCCAGCATAGTCCCATGATGGTCACGAATAATTAGTCCTAAGCCAACTCTCCCCTTCGTTTTATCCACACTGGCATCCCAGTTAGCCTTAAAATACCCATGAGGAGGAGCCTTCCACGTGATTGACACTGTGTTTTTTGGGAGTGTACTATGGATCACTGACGCTACCCTCACTGCTTGCATGGCCTCGGTTGCCTGGACCGCTTGTTGGATAATGCTGTTGGGATGCATAAATGGCCCACCATGAAGCATCTCATTTCGACAAAGCCAAATGTGACGAGCTATGCCAACAAATTGAGAAAATTCCGTCCTGTCACATTTACTCAACATGCTTGTAACCACCGAATGGAACTATGGCCCTTCGAAACTGCTCTTCTGGAAATTTGATATTCCCTGCACTCCAGACGTCTCTCGCAGAGGGGCATTGCCACAAGATATGATAGGTAGTCTCTTCTTCTTTCTCACAAATCGGGCAGCTAGAGTTTGTGATAATCTTCCTATAGCATAGGTTGGCTCTAGTGGGGAGGATATCATGGCATGCCCTCCAGAGAAAGTGCTTCTTGGCATTGGGGATTTCTAGTTGCCAAAGTGTGTTCCAAATGGTGCTATCTCTAGTTCGTGAAGAACCCACTGGCTTGGAACAAGCTTCGCGGTCCTTTTGCATATAATACGCACTCCTTACCGAAAAATCTCCCCTAGTTGTTCCCCGCTAGATGAGAGCATCCGCTTGGCCCGTAAGACTTATTGGCACTGATTGAATCAATAAAATTTCCTCTCGAGAGAAGATTTGTTCCAGCAGTGAATGATTCCACCAACTTGTATTCACATCTATAAGTCGACTAACAGTAGAATTAGCTTCAATGACAGATGGAGACGATTGCACCATATAGGTAGTTGGTGATGGAAGCCACCTATCCTTCCAAATGCGAGTGGTTTTCCCATCTCCAATTCTCCACACCAATCCATCCCGAATTAACTTGAAGTAATTCTTCTTCTTAATCTTCCATGTGTATGTTTTTTATTTGAGAAAATCTACAACTTCAAGAATTAACTTTGTTTTTTTTCTTTTTTCTCTATACACTCTTCAACAATACTAACCTAAAAAGTTTGATTATTTTTATGTTTGTTTCAATAGAAAGTTTCTTTGTATTGATTCTATTGAAATATAATAGGTATTACACCAATAAGATTTTATGTTTTAATTCATTTGAATATTTTATTGGATTTTTTTTTTTTTTTTTTTTTTTGTGATTTACTCGGATTTTCTAGTATTTTTTGAAAGTGTTGAAGAGATTTATTTGATTGCATTAAATGTTGAGTGAAATATGTGTTTTATTTTGTATTAAAAAGAAGAAGGAAAATTTTGTTTATTGAGTGAAGATTTTATTTTGATTGTATCTCAGACATTGTAATGATGGAGTATTCCATCGGTTGATTTGTTTTAATGAGAAAGCAATGACTACTATTTCAAAAAAGAATGAATGATATATATATATATATATATATATATATATATATATATATATATTCATTCTTTGTAAGATTATGTTTATTTTACTCTGTATTTTTCTGAAATGATTAGAAATTTATGGGTTTTATTTGTATTGAAATATAAAAAGTATCACATTAATAATATCAGAGTTTCCTACTAATTTTTTATTAATATTTTGATAATCAGAATTCAAGTTTTCTTCTTGCAAGAAGAAAACATGTGAAAAGTATAAAAGAAAAAAAAAATAGCAATTGCTATTTTTTTTTTCTTTTATGCTATTTTTTTTTCTTTTATACTTTTCATTAAGTACATGTTTGGTACACTTCAAAAAAGAAAAAGTAAATGTTCAATAATGTACTAGTGTATAACATTTAGTATGTATTTTCATTAAAAGAGGCGTGATAGATTTTTGCATACACCTATTTTAACTTATAATGAAAAGTAAGATAAGATGCGTTTAAGTTTTTGAAATTAAATTATAATGAAGAATCTCGCGCATAGCGCGGGTTATGTGCTAGTTATAATGATGTGACAGTGAAAATCAGCATTTGGATCAACAAGGGCTTGTAAAAAGAAAAAATCAAAAGCGAATTTTTACCACTACATCAGCATAGTTATATGAGAGTCGTATGATAATCTACTAATTGACTCCAAAACCTTACCAAATTACTGACAAAACATTGATTTCACCAAAGAAACACGTTAGCTAGCCCAACAATAGAAAATTCACTTTAACACATAAACCTATCAAAAATTTCGGATTAAGATTAATGAGTAATGCTACAAGTCCCTCTTGTGTCTCTCTTGAGTCCTTCTAAGAATGATGTGTCTATTAAAATCACCATTGGGCTTGTAATTGATCATTATTGAATTTTGATCAAATTGTAATTTTAATAACCACATCAGTTTTGGAGGGACTTAAGAGAGACACAAGAAAGGTTTTTAGAGCTATATTCAGGAAGGAAGAAGCAGATATGATTTGCGGCTTAGCTATTTGTCTAAGGCCATAGAATGATCGGTTGGTATGGGTGGGGTCTAAGAATGGTGAGTTTTCCGTTCGTAGTGCTTATCATTTTGCCAAAGGAATGGGGGAAGGTGTCACTGGCAGCAGCTCAAATGTGGAATTGGTTTCAAAAGCGTAGAGAAAAATCTAGAAAATAAGGAGTTCGAGGGTGTGAAAACTTTTCTATGGAAGAGTTGTAATAATATATTAGCCACAAATAATAACTTGTTTAAGAGGGGCATTACTCAAGATTCTTTATGTCCTATTTGTGAATTGGAAACTGAGACGGTGGGGCACTATTTGTGGAGCTGTCCTTCTGCCCAAGATGTATGGTTGGAATGTCCCCCGAGAATTCAAAAGTGTGCATGCGCTGATGATAATTTCTTGAACATTTTGCTTGAGCTGTATAATAAATTGACAGAATATGAATTACAGCTTGTTGTGATTATAGCCAGGTTGGTATGGATGAGACGAAATGATGTGGTTTTTGGTGGGGTATTGATGGGTCCATCAACTATTTTCAGAAGAGCACATAATCAATGGGAGGCTATTAATGCAGCGAAGCAAGGAACAAAGAAATAGCCATCATTTCAAGAGAACCTGTAGTGGCAAAATGGGTGCAACCTGTAGAAGACTTCATTAAAGTCAGTTGGGATGCTGCATTAACTAAAGATGGGAAAAAGGTGGGAATGGGTATATTGGCAAGGGACCATGTAGGGGTTGTTATTGCTGCCTTGTGTAGTTCCATGACAGCCACGCTTGATCCTACTACAGCAGAGGCTCTAGTAGCATGGAAAATGGCTGAATTTTGTTTGACGTTTGGTTTTAGCAAGGTTGAGGTAGAAGGGGATTCTCTTGAAGTCGTAAATGCTCTTCGTAATTCAGCTGAATGTTGGGGAAGGTATGGGCATTTAGTGGATGATGCTAAATTTATTCTAAATCGCTCGTCAGTGGAAGGCTCTACATGTTAAACGAGAAGGAAATGAAGCTGCATATAGGTTGGCTAAATTTGCATTAAACTGTAATGAGGAGGTTATTTGACGGTTTGAATGTCCTTTGTGCATTCATGCTGTTGTAATTGCAGATCAACAGTTATTGGTTTAATATAAGTATTAAGTTTCACTTCAAAAAAAAAAAGAGACTTTTAGAATTACACAAGATGAATTCTACATTGAACTACTAAACTACCTTTTCTATTGCGTTTGGTATTTAGGTTATAAACGACTTAAAAAAAGCATCTATAAATGCACTAAGAAGAAAAAAGAAAGAGCCCTCTTCTTCTTCTTTGAGAGCGAGAGCCGCATGAGATTGTTGTTTCTTTGGGTTTTTTTTTTTTTTTTGCTTTTTTCTTGGAGAAGCGGCAAGAGAGAAAGAGAAGGAGCATCTTCAAGTCCCTTTGGAGTTTGTCTTCTCCAAGCCACGCAAATTGAGGAAAATGGAAAAAATCACAGAAATGTCAAACTGGCTTATTCTTCCACATGATCTTCATAATGAAATCCTGGTAAGAGTAGGCGTGAAATCACTTTTACGATTCCAATGTGTTTGTAAATCATGGAAATCTTTGATTTCAAGTCCTTCATTTATTTCCATGCACACCCAACATAGTGAGAGTGCCGACAATTACATTCACCTATTACATTTTCATCGCTATGAAGACAGAGTGTGGCAACACCAATTACACCATATGGATGGTTCGTTCAAAAAGTTTCAACAACTTGAATATCCATGCCAAATTAGAGGTAGAAAGTATAGAATCCTACATGATTGCAAGGGTTTAATACTTTTTACGACGATTACCAAATATATGGATGATCGCCAAGAGTCACTGATTCTTTGGAACCTTGCAATAAGAATGTCTCTCACTCTTCCTCGACCTTCCATTTTTGTATGGGCCGGCATTGTCTACCGTGCATACGGGTTCGATTTTGACCATAAAAGTAATGATTACAAGGTGTTGAGAATAGTCTATGAACCGCACGCACCCTTGGAATTGTATGACCTGTATAAACTCTGCACAGGCACTTGGGAGACGGCTAGGGTTGCTGATGATTTTAAACATACTATATATCCATATAAGGAGGCTTTCGTGAATGGGGCAATCCACTGGTTTGGAAATCATGAAAGAGATAGGGCATCTTCCTGTCCTGAACGTGTGGTTGTGTTGTTTCATATGTGTGATGAGGAATTCCGAGTGATGAAGTTTCCGGATCATCTAATAAGTAGTTTGAAAGAGAATTATGTGGATATTTGGGTTTATGATGGATTGCTTTCTTTAATGGAGCATAACGAGCTACAATATATTGAGAGTCTTCTGCTTTGATTATGCCCCCCATCTCTTTATCCAGAGAACTACTCTACTACGGAAACTTGACCTAAGCTACTCTTTCTTCCTGGCAAACTACTCTGGGGACTAGAGCAAGGGTGGTGGGCGGGATAGGCAAGGCTGAAGACGGAGTAGCATCAGTCAACTTCCTTTCTTTGACCATGGGATCAATTGTAAACAAGTATGCTGCACCATGAGCATCTACGCTGCCTGAAAGAAGGAAAGGTTGTATGTCAATTGTTTTACTTTAATTAATATGCAATTTTTGTAATACTCTTTTCATTTGACTATTCTGTGTGGTCAATATATTGAAATAATAATCTCTTCAAATCTCATATTTGCTATTTTTTCAGGCTTTTCACTAGCAAGAGTGACCAAAAATTAACAATTATGAAAGACAGGAACATGTGGAAGAGCAAGACTATCTGCTTTTTACTTGATCATCACCTTCTTTTCTTCGATAAGATAATATTTAAGTCTTTACTAATTAGTTTATGAAAGATTCATTTATCCTGTTAAACATTTTCAACAATGTATTAGATGTTTATTTCATTAAACTTATATTCAAGCGGATGTGTGACGTTTTTTTTTTTTTGAGTATTAATTATTTGTCGGTGAGAAATATGATGATGATCATAGAACCAATTATTCTTGTTGATATGATCAAATCATGAATGAGAAATATATTAAGATTAAAAATTAAATCAATATATAAAAAATAAAATAATAAAATAAGAATTCATTTGGTGTTAAGATAATATAAGCAAAATAAAATCCACAAAAAATTATTTCTAAATATATTTTAATTTTCAATTCAATCACTTATCAAAATGGACATCGATTTTCTTTTAAATTTCCTACATTATTTAGGATAGAATCTGTACTAAATTTTTCAGTAGTTTAGACTAAATTTTTATGGGACCACAATTCTTTTTTTCTATGCCATTTGTACCACATTTGTTTGTGTGTTACGTGAATACGTAATGGGCATAGAATTTAGGTTATGAGGGAACCTAGACTTTAGATTCTAAGGGAACCTAGACCTTTTAAATATTAAGGAAACCTAATAACTATTTTTCAAACACAAGGTTTGGGATTAAGTTTCTGATAATTTTTATTAAAATATTATCATTTAAATAGAAATATTACAAAGACTCAGATTTGGAGTAGAACTCATAAAATACTGATAACAAAACTAATCTAAATTAACCTTAAATAAAATCTAACATATTAAATATAAGTCTACTATAATATAATGTCTACTTTATCGCCCTTTTCACTAGCATGGATGAGTGGATGACCAACAATTAACAATTATGAAAGAGAGGAACATTTGGAAGTGCAAGCGCACCTGCTTTTACTTGATTAGTTTATTTATTTATTTTTTATTTTTAAAATTTTTATAAGATAATATTTAAGTCTTTACTTAGCTTATGAAAGATTAATTTATCGTGTTAAATGTTTTCAATTTTTACTTCTTTCAAGTTTTAACCATGCATGTATTAGATGTTTATTTTCTTGAACTTATATTCCCATGAAATAACTCTCTCTCTATGGGTGTCAAGGCGGTTACGGTTAGCAGTTATTGGCAATAACCATAACTGCCTTAGCGGTTAGTAGATTTTACTAACCGCTAACCGCTAGCGGTTAACCGCCGGTTAGTGGTTAACTGCCGGTTAGCAGTTAATGACATAGATAACCGTCCGTTAACCATTTTTTAAAAATTGGGCTTCTTTTTTTTTTGCCCTTTTGGGCTTTCTTTAGGGCTTTTTGGGCTTTTTTTTTTACCCTCATTTATTTTTTTTATTTTTATTTTTTGTATTTTTAGTGTCTTCTTGGGCCCAATTGCTATAAAAAGAGCCCATATTAAAAAATCAAAAATATTTGACCTAAAATTTACATTTACTTGTACATTAAAAAAATTCTTTAAATATTAAATCATAACCGGTTAACTTTTTTTTTTTTTTTTTTTTAAAAAAAAAATTCAACACAACATATAAAAAAAGTTCAGAATTTAGACAACTGTCACAACAAATAATTATAAGTAACACATTAGTCATTGTTTAATCCAATGTCAATTACTTTGCAACAGGCTGTACCTGAAGAGCTGAGGTGACATTTCTTATGCTTTCAAGACATTATAAGACAGCTGGCAAGGGTTTGAGAAGGCACGTGGGGGAATGTAGGAGCTGCAGCAACTACTTAGCAGTTAGTGTTATGGTAGTTAGTTTCTGTTAAGTTTGTTAGCAGCTAAAGCATAGTATAAAGTCTATAGCTCATTCTGTAATTGGTTAGCTTTTGATGGTTGTAAGTTCATTCTGAACTTGGAGGTAGAGCATCCTTGAAATGTTCATGGAGGTTAAGCAATCCTCAAAATTGCTTGTTCAATAAAGATCCTTCCATTTCTCTCTCTTTTCCATTCTTTTACATTCTTTCTCTCTTGTTAAAAGCTCAATTACAGTGCATTCATTATCAGCACTGTAACAAGTGGTATCAAAGCCCTTTGATCCATTGAGTTTTTTTTTTTTTTTTTCTTTTCTTTTCTTCCTTTTCTCTTCTTTCTTTCTTCATGAAAACGAGGTCTGCAATGGCAAAAGATCAGCAGAATGATGAAATGAGAGAAATTCAGATTGCTCTTACCACTTTGGCTGCCAGTATTAGGCAGAAGATGAATGATATGAAGGCTGACCTGAGGGCTGACATGCGAACTGAGATAGCCAATGTGTGTAAACAGAAGGGCACAATGCATCAGGCGGAGGAGGATGTTGATGACCCTCGAGTTCATCCAGCTCAGTGGGGAAGGCAATCAAGGAGGGAGTCATCAAGCTTTAGTGAGGGACTTTACACTAAAGGCTTGCGGCTGGAATTTCCTTGTTTTAATGGGGACAATCCAGATGCTTGGTGTTATAGAGTAGAACAATTTTTTGAGTTTTATGACATCCCTGAAAAGCAGAGGTTGAGTATTGCTGCATTTCACATGGAAGGTAAGGCTTTGTCTTGGTTTCAAGCTTTACGTAGTGCTAATAATCTTTCCAGTTGTGAGTTCTTGATAGCTATTCAAGTGAGGTTTGGTAGAGGGTCTTATGATGATCCTATGGAGTCTCTATCCAAGTTAAAAAAAACTGGTTCTTTAGATGACTATAAGACTCAGTTTGAAGTCTTGGCAAATCGAGTCCATAGGTTGATTGATCCCCATAAACTAAGCTGTTTTTTGGGAGGATTAAGGGATGATATTTGATTGCCTGTTAGAATGTTTAACCCTAAGACATTGAATGATGCCTATTCTTTGGCAAAGATTCAGGAGGAATGTCTTGCAAATAACATCAAATCTGGTAAGTCAATGTGGGGTTCTAGTAGAAGTCAGGGTGTTGTGGGTGAAAACAACTCTGCTTTTATGATATATGGGAATCCTTATGGTAATAGGATGCAATTTTCTCAGCCTAGACAATATCAAGGAGGAGTTGGAGGGAATAACAAGCAGAAAGGTTCTACTCAGGAGAATACTAAGGCTTTTGTACCGGTTCAGAAAATTTCTCCTGCTCAGATGGATAAGAGGAGGAAGAAGGGGTTGTGTTATTCATGTGATGCCAAGTGGAGTAAGGGTCATGTTTGTGCTGTCCCTAAATTGTTTCTTATTGAGGAGGTTGAGGAGGATTCCATCACAGTTGAAGAAATAGTGGGAAAAGATGAGGAAGATCTTGGAAAATTTTTTATGCACCAGGAACCAGAAATCTCACTAAATGCTATCACAAGAACCCATAATCCAAAAACTATGAGAATGGTAGGAATTATCAAGGGTCAGCAGGTTATAATTCTCATTGATTCGGGTAGCACTCATAATTTTGTAGATGAGCAGGTGGCCAAAATGATTGGGATAACAAGCACAAATAAGGATGTGATTAAAGTGAGAATAGCTAATGGTCAACAAATTAGTAGTCCGGGGAAATGTGAAGATCTTTCTGTTAAGGTGCAAGGAAATGTTTTTCCAAGTGGATTTGTACATTTTACCATTAGCTGGTTGTGATGTCGTTCTAGGGATTCAATGGTTGAGGTTGTTGGGTCCAATTCTATGGAACTTTGATGACCTTACCATGGTTTTTCAGTGGGGTGCTAAGAGATGTAGTTTAAAGGGATTACATAAGGGTCCTAACTTGAGCTTGGAAGATGAAAACTCCTTTAGGTGGTTGAAAAAAGGGAATAAGGGGGTTCTCTTACAGTTGGTAGAGACAAAAGATCACTCAAAAGGACACAGTATAGCTGCTTTGGAGGTGGTTCAAAATTCTGGTTTGTGGGATGATATTCTGGAGGAGTTTCAGGATATTTTTCAAGTACCTACTGAATTACCACCAAAAAGAGCTCATGACCATGCAATTAACTTGCAAGAAGGGGTGCAGCCTGTTTTTGTCAGGCCATACAGGTACCCATTTTATCAGAAAACAGAAATAGAGAAGATTGTCAAGGACTTGTTGAAGTCTGGGGTGATTCGACACAGCAACAACCCTTTTTCTTCTCCAGTGATCCTAGTGAGAAAAGCTGATGCAACTTGGAGGATGTGCATGGACTACAGGGCTCTCAACAAGGTGACAATTAAAGATTGTTTTCCAATTCCTGTTGTAGATGAACTGTTGGATGAATTGTGGGGAGCTACTATTTTTTCTAAATTAGATTTGATTTCTGGTTATCATCAGATAAGGGTGGTTGAAAAAGATATTCATAAGACTGCCTTTAGAACTCATGAAGGTCATTATGAATTCTTGGTTATGCCATTTGGTTTAACAAATGCACCTTCTACTTTTCAAAGCCTAATGAACCATATTTTTCAACCTTACCTTAGGAAGTTTATCTTGGCATTCTTTGATGACATTCTTATCTTTAGTAAGGATTAAAACAGCCATAGAACACATTTGCAATTGACCTTAGCAGTCTTGAGGAGTCACAAGTTATTTGCTAAGAAGTCAAAATGTAAATTTGGCTGTAAAGAAGTAGATTACTTGGGCCATATTATTTCTGAAAGTGGGGTAAGGGCTGATCCAGGAAAAATCCAAGCCATGGTTGAGTGGCCTTTTCCAACCAGCATCAAAGCTTTGAGAGGTTACTTGGGATTGACTGGATACTACAGGAAGTTTATAAAAGGTTATGGTTCAATTGCTGCTCCCTTAACAGCTATGTTGAAGAAAAATGCATTCCATTGGGATGTTGCTGCCAAGGAAGCTTTTCAGAATCTCAAGGCTGCAGTGACTGAAGCTCCTGTTTTGGCTTTACCTAATTTTGCACAGCCCTTCGTAATTGAATGTGATACAAGTGGTTTTGGTATAGGAGCAGTCTTGATGCAGAATGGTAGACCTATTGCTTACTTGAGTAAGGCCTTGAAAGGGAGAGCTCTTCTTATGTCTACATATGAGAAAGAGCTGTTTGCTTTGGTGACTGCTATTCAGAAATGGAGACCATATCTGTTAGGCCAAAGTTTTGTGGTCAAAACTGACCAACAAAGCTTGAAATTCTTATTAGAACAGAAGGTGGGTACACCCTTTCAGCAGAAATGGATTACCAAACTGCTTGGTTATGATTTTACAGTGGAGTATAAAAAAGGAGTAGAGAATCGAGTAGCTGATGCATTGTCTAGAAGGGAAGGTTGGGCAGAAGAGGTGGCTCTTTCTCTGTTATCTATTCCAACACCTGATTGGATTGATAGGCTTAAGGAGCAATACCAGGAGGATGAGGAGTTGAAGTCTTTGTTTGCAAGGTGGAAGAGCAATTCCTTAAATTCATCTAAGTATGCTGTCAGGGATGGCCTTTTGTTCTATAAGGATAGGCTGTATTTGGGGAAGTTGTCAAACCATTAAGAAGCAAGTGTTGGCTTTTGTCCATAGTGATCTTGTGGCAGGTTATTCAGGTTATGAAAGATCCATGCAGAGGGCCAAGAGGGATTTTTTTTTGGAAGGGAATGAAAAAGGAATTGAAGCAGTTTATAAGGGAGTGTGAAATCTGCCAGAAGAATAAGCATGACAACACATCTCCAGCTGGATTACTGCAACCTCTTCCAATTCCTTCTCAAGTGTGGTCAGATTTATCTATGGATTTTGTGGAAGGATTACCCCTTTCCAATGGACATTCAGTGATCCTAGTGGTGGTGGACTGGTTATGTAAGTACAACCATTTCATTTCTTTGGCTCATCCATATGCTGCATCTAAGGTTGCTCAGCTTTTTGTAGCTCACATCATCAAGTTACAAAGTATGCCCACATCTATTGTCTCTGATCGTGACCCTACCTTTACTAGTGTCTTTTGGAGAGAGCTGTTTAGATTACAAGAAACTTCACTAAAGATGAGCACTAGCTATCATTCACAAACAGATGGCCAGACTAAATTGGTTAACAAGAGTTTAGAAAATTATTTGAGGTGTTTTACTCAAGATAGGCCTAAGCAGTGGCTATCTTGGCTGCCTTGGGCTGAATACTGGTATAACACCAGTTGGCATGGATCTATCAAAATGACTCCTTTTGAGGCTGTCTATGGCAGATTACCTCCTAGGTTGTTGACCTATGTACCAGGTACTACTAAGGTGGCTGCTGTGGATGAAGTTTCAAGATTTAGAGAAGAGATTCTAGCACTCTTACAGCATAACCTGCAGCATGCTCAGCAGAGGATGAAAAAATATGCTGACTTAAGGAGGTCTGAGTGAACATTGGAGGTGGGGCAGCAGGTTTTTCTCAGGTTGCAACCCTATAGACAGGGCTCTGTGGTGGTTAGGAGAGCTTTGAAATTAGCTCCAAGGTTTTTATGGACCCTTTATAGTGGTCAGGAAGATAGGTGAGGTAGCTTATGAGCTGGATCTACCAGCTACTACCAAGATTCATCCTGTGTTCCACATCTCTCAACTAAAGGCCAAGATAGGAAGAAGCAATATTGCACTTCCCACCTTGCCACCTGTGGACTCCAATGGAATTATTCAGCCTGAACCTGAGGTAGTTTTGGATAGGAGGGTCAGAGCTCAAGCTAATCATGTAGTCACTGACTTGTTGATTAGGTGGGCAGGCCAATCTGCTGAGGATGCTACATGGGAAGAGTTTCAAGCATTGAAGAAGGCCTATCCACACCTTGTGGGCAAGGTGTTTTGAAACAGGGAGTAGTGCAACATGCTGTACCTGAAGAGCTGAGGTAGCATTTCTTATGCTTTCAAGACATTATAAGACAGCTGGCAAGGGTTTGAGAAGGCACGTGGGGGAATGGAGGAGCTGCAGCAACTACTTAGCAGTTAGTTGTTATGGTAGTTAGTTTCTATTAAGTTTGTTAGCAGCTAAAGCATAGTATAAAGTCTATAGCTCATTCTGTAATTGGTTAGCTTTTGATGGTTGTAAGTTCATTCTGAACTTGGAGGTAGAGCATCCTTGAAATGTTCATGGAGGTTAAGCAATCCTCGAAATTGCTTGTTCAATAAAGATCCTTCCATTTCTCTCTCTTTTCCTTTCTTTTACATTCTTTCTCTCTTGTTAAAAGCTCAATTACAGTGCATTCATCATCAACACTGTAACATACTTAATTTGATATTATACGAACCATATCATCATTATACATTAATAATATGATTCACTTGAAGTCTTGAATAAAGTATTTGAATTGTCATTGAATCATATGATTACGTATTGATATTATACATTTATATTATTCATATGCATATGTAGACTTATATAGACTTATAAGTTTATAACATACATTGGAAATAATTTGTACCAGTCTAGATATTTAATTGTTGTATTAGTATGAATTGGTATACTTATGAGTTATGTCATATTATATATGTATAATTTGTTATTATATAATCAAATGATTTAATGATCAATTGTTCATGTGATATAATCATATAAATTATAGTGATAATATATTAATACTCAAATTGTAATTTAAGGATCAAGTGATTATGTTATATGTATAAATATTTTTATAATTATAATTATAAAAATATATTATATAAAAATGCGAGGTTAGCGGTTATGGTTAGTAAACCCAATAACCACTAATTGTTAACCGCTAGGCGGTTATAGCGGTTAGGCAGTTAGCGGTTAATACGGTTAAGCGGTTAAGCAAAACCGCCCGCATTGACACCCCTATCTCTCTCTCTCTCTTAGAGTAGAAGGTCTATATTTAATTAATAAAGTTAATTCAAGTTAGAGTAGGGGAAAAAAATGAATTCAAGGGGAAAATTAGGGATGCCATGTGGAATTTGTTTCTAGAAATGAGGGTTTAGTGTTTTAAGGAATTTATTTTGTAAAAATTTGTTACGTCAGTATCCCATGACCTATGTTTTAGCCCCTTTTAATTTCACCCCTCTAGTTGATAATGCCAAATTATCCAAAATAACACGTGTTTTATTTTAAAAATAAAAAAAAGAAAAATATATTTCAAGTGACTCATAGCCTTGTCATACCCCTAATGGTCGTGGGTCTAGCTCCCATGATTATAAAATTTCACTATAAGTTTGGAATAGTTGTATTAAAAAATGGACATCAATAATATTTTAGTTTATCATTATCAAAGTGTGTTTATTTGTGTATTGAGAACCTAGTTTTTCAATCATGTTTATCTTTTTCGCTACACTAATTTTCTTAATTATGGATTCATGTTTTTTTCTTTATTAATTATTTTTCGAAGAGAAAGAGCAAATACCACGATGATGTATTGTGATACACAAATTAAATTGAAAAATGGTATAGATTTGAGAGAATGTGTTGATGACAGAACTAGAAATTCTAATTGATATTTCAACGAGAAATATATTAAGATTACAAATTAAAGCTCTCTCTCTCTCTCTCTCTCTATATATATATATATATATATTGGTCATACAATCAATGTAAAATTTTTGTCGCATGTCAACATGGATCTTATTGACATGGTTATGCATTACCAATAATCTTTCCATTAATTCCAATGACAGATGAAGGTTTTGTCAATTATAAAAAAAAAATAATAATAATAACAAATAAAAAATTGCCTTTTGGTCATTTTTCTATCTGTCCCTTAACAAATTCCCTTTCTCAACTTGGTTTTCTTTTATTGAAGAAAGAAAAATAGAAAGCCTATCAAGTTGGGGAAATTAAGTTGGCCTCTAAACACACTTTCTTAAGAACAAACAATAAAATTGAATCAAGTGCTATCACGAAATCTAAATCATACTCATATCAAGACGTATGTATAATTAAGATTATGTTATGTGAATGATTTTGCAAACATGTAATAGAATAGAAATTAGGTTCCGAGAGAACATAAACCTTTTAGATTTTAAACAAACCTAAAATCATTTTTTCAAACACAATGTTTAAGTTTAATTTTTTGATTCTCCTTTATTAACTGAATGTCCTTAAATAAGGATACAGTGGAAAGATAAAGATAAAGATACAAAGAAACGGCTAACTAATGGATAACAATTGAAACTAGTTAAGTCTCCTTTAAGTAATTAAACTATTATTTTTTTAAGATATTTATTAAACTATTCTACTCTAGGATAAGGTAAAGACAAGATAACTTCAAGTTTCATAAAATACATGCCTGCTAGTAGTCTCTTTGTTGTAGAATTATACTCTCATAACAAATTATAACTCCGGGGGTTGGCCTAAGTGATAAAAGCCTTAAATTTTGGTAGTATAATCATTAAGTTTGAGGTTTAAATTCTTTTGGGTGCAAATAATCTTTCGGGCCACACCCCTGGTGAAGCCAAAATTTAACCGATCCGTGTCATGAGGTATGTTACACGGGTCTGGAGTTTAACGTCCACTCTATAGATGACACATGTATGATAAATCTTTGGTTCCAAAAAAGCCTTCACAAGAAGATGTGGATGGATAAATCTTTGGTAGATGGGCTCTTTACTTTTCCTTTTTCCCTTTGGATTTGGTGTGTTTTGGTTTTAACCGACTTAAAAAAAGGCTTGTATAAAAACAAAGAGTCCTCTATATACTTTGGTTGAGCCGCATCGGCGTACAGAGAGAAATCTGAGTCTTTTTGTTTCTTCTTTTGAGAGCGCCGCACCATAGCTTTTGTCTCTTTAAGGAGTGAAAACAGAGAGCCAATCCTTTTCCTTTCATTCTTGGATCATCTTTAAAGTTCCTCTCCCGTGTTCGTCTTCTCCCAGCAACGCAAAGTCAGCAAAAAGGGAAAAAAAAAAAAAAAAAATCACAGAGATGTCAAACCGGCTTCTTCCACGCGATCTTCAGAACGAAATCCTGGTAAGACTACCCGTCAAATCGCTTTTACGATTCCAAGGTGTTTGTCAATCATGGAAATCCTTCATCTCTAGTCCCAGATTTATTTCCATGCACACCCAATATAGTGAGAGCACCGACAATTATGCTCACCTATTACATTGGGAGGAGAAAAATGATAAAGACGGAGTGATACAATACCAATTACACCATATCGATGGTTCATTCAACAAGTTTCAAAAACTTGAATATCCATGCCAAATTAGAGATAGAGAGTATAGTTTCGCCCTTGAATGCAAAGGATTAATACTTTTTACTATGACTATGATCAAAGATGAGATTGATGACCATCGTTTCGAGCCCCTGATTCTTTGGAACCCTGCAATTAGAATGTCTATCACGCTTCCTCGACCTTGCATTGATGTACCGGCCAACAGAGGCCGCTGTGTTCATGGGTTCGGTTTTGACCATAAAAGTAACGATTACAAGGTGGTGAGAATAGTCTATGGACGATACTCATCTTTTTCACCTAAGGCGGAACTGTATAAACTCTGCACAGGCACTTGGAAGACGGTTAAGGTTGCCGACGATTTTAAGTATACTATATATGCATGTATGCAGGCTTTAGTTAATGGGGCAATCCACTGGCTTGGAAATCATTTAAGAGGTTGGCCATCTTCCGGTACTGAATTGGAATTTGGTGTTGTGTTGTTTCATATTTGTGATGAAGAATTCCAAGTGATGAAGTTTCCGGATCATCTAATAAGTAGTTTGAAGAAGAATTATGCTGAAATTGGGGTTTATGGTGGATTGCTTTCTTTAATGGAGTATAACCGGCAACAATTTATTCATTTCAGCTGCAGCATTTGGTTAATGAAGGAATATGGCGTAGCAGAGTCTTGGACTAAACAATTTACTATTGATTTAAAGAATGTGTACTTGGGGTCGATGTTCAGTTTTAAGAACAACGAAAGGATTTTGTGGATAAGGCAAAAAAAGCTGGTCTTATATGATCCTAAGGCACATAAATTTATTAATCTAGAAATTAAAGCCGAGGGATTTCTTTTTGCCAAGAATACTTTCGTTGAAAGTCTTGTTTTACTCAATGAAGTAAATGTTATACAAACATGCCAAACTTATTCAAGGAAATGCCGGTGGTGCGAGTCAAAGAAAGGAAAAGAAAAGAAAAGAAAAGAAGATAAGCATGACATCATGAGAGAAGGCTAAGCAAAGCAAAGCAAAGCAAAATAGATCTGAATATCTACGAAGAAAAGGTTAGAAGCATGATATTTCTTATTTATCAATTTATGACATCATTTTTAGTAAATTTGAAGCAATAACTTATGAATGTCTTGTTGCTTATTGGTTCATTTAAGTTCATATAACTGTCACGTTGCTTGAGCATGAGGTTGCATTTCAATTGTTAACTTTAATTAATATGCAATTTTTGTAATAATATTTTCATTTGAATATTCAGCCTGGAATTAAGTTATTAATCTTTTGATTTATATGTATTTGTGCATAACAACTATGTTTAGCAATGCAATTCCTTGAGTGGTCAATAAATTGAAATGTATTACAACCTCTTCAAATCTCATATTTGCTATCTTTTCAGGCTTTTCACTAGCAAGGGTGACCAACAATTAACAACTATGAAAGACAGAGGAACATATAGAAGAGCTAGACCATCTGCTTTTATTTGATCATTACCTTCTTTTCTTTGATAAGATAATATTTAAGTCTTTACTCATTTTATGAAAGATTCATTTATTGAATCGTATCAGATGTTTATTTCATTGAACTTCAGATGTATGATGTTTTTTTTTGGGTATTAATTATTTGTCGGTGAGAAAGATGATGATGTAATTTTTTGATACAATCATGAAATTGCTTGTGGGTGACATGTAATTTATGTGGAATGCAAAAGCAATTTTCAATTGTGCTGTGTTCTTCCCATCTGGACGGAGCAAGGAACTTCACATTCTCATTCAATTGTGCTCTGTTCCTTTATGAAAACTTCTGCTGGTGGGTTGGGTTTTGGCCACACAACTAACGAATACAAGGGGCTAAGGATGGTATTTTCCTCTAAATTTCTTTCCACTCAAGCGGAGCATTATAAACTCCGCACAGGTACGTGGGAGACTGTTATATGTGGCCATAGATAGATCAATTTATGCGGGCTTTCACGAACGGGCAAGTCATTGAGTTGGATATGGTTCAAATGTTGTTAGGGTCAACTTTTCTGAATAGGTGGTTGTGTTGTTTCATATGCGTGATGAGTAATTCTGAGTTATGAAGCTTTCTTAAATGTGATTTTACTATAGTTATTTTGGAGTTTGAGGGAGTTGTTTGTTGGAATTTGACATGGGTAATAGGTTGTCAATTGGAATAGTCTATGAACAAGCTTGGACAATTACAATTAGGAGTAACTTCATTTTAGACTCTTGAATTACTACACGATTTGAGAAGGCCCTTCCCAAGCTTCAAAACCTCTCAATTTAAACCCCTAAACTTTTAATTGTAGTCAATTTAAACCCCTCCGTCAGATTTAGCGGTTAACTTCCTTGATTTATCCTTGAAATGACCAAAATATCTTTGATTTTTTTTTTAAAAAAAAATTTAATTTGGAATTAATGGTAAATTTGAAATTTTATAAAAATTCAGGGGTATAAATGTGTTATTATCTCACTTTTAACGTTTTAAATCTGACGGAATGATTCAAATTGATTGCAATTGAAAGTTTAGGGATCCAAATTGAGAGGTTTTGAAGTTTTTTTTGGGGGGGGGGAGGGAGGGGGGAGAGGGTTCTCAAATTGCGTGGTAATTAAGGGGTTTAAAGTAAAGTTACCCCTTACCATTATCAAGGGATAGTGCTGTGTTTGGTGTAGAAAGGGTAAAAATATCACACCTAGGTATTGCAGAGTACCCATTCACTCCATTTTTCTGGGTGGAGCAGATCATTTATGAAAAGTATTTGATGGGAATGTTATTGTGGTATTTGGTTGTATTTTAATTAATTTGTGATGGGCACAAGATGATAAGATCTATATTTGATTAATAAAGTGAATTCAAGTTATAGTAGGGAAAAAAAAAAAATGAATTCAAGGGGAAAATAAGGGCTGCCATGTGGAATATGTTTGTAGAAATGAGGGTTTAGGGTTTAGGGAATTTATTTTATAAAAAATTGTTATGCCGTTATCCGTTTTAATTAGTCCTTTTTAATTTTACCCCTATAGTGGATGATGTCAAAATACCCAAAATAACATGTGTTTTATTTAAAAAATAAATAAAAAGAAAAATTTATTTCTAGTAACTCACGACCTTGTCATATCCATAGTGGTCGTGGGTCTAGTTCCCACGATTATAAAATTTCACTATAAGTTTGGAATAGTACTTGTATTAAAAAATGAACATCAATAATATTTTAGTTTATCATTATCAAAGCGTGTGTTTATTTGTGCATTGAGAACACAAATTTTCAATCATGTTTATCGTTTTCGCTACCATAATTTTCTTGATTATGGATTCATGTTTTTTTTTTTTTTTTTTTTTTTTTTATTAATTATTTTTCGTAGAAAAAGAGCAAATACCACAATGATATACCGTGATACACAAATTAAATTGAAAAATGGTATAGATTTGAGAGAATGCGTTGATGACACAACTAGAAATTCTTACTGCATGATAGGTGAATGAGAAATATATTAATGATAGGTGATGACACAAAATGATTGTTTCTCAATATATTTCAATTTTCAATTTAATTACCTATTAAAATGGAACCCGATTTTCTTTTAGATTTTGAAATTATTTATAATTGGATATATACTAAATTTCGCAGTAATTTAGACCAAATGCATACGTACCGACCATGTATATTTTTTTAGGCCATATGGACAACATTTGTTTGTGTAGCTAATTTTTTTGGACTGCTTTTTAAGTGGTAGAGGTGAAACTAAAATTTTTGGGTCCAAAAGATGCATCTGACTCGCAAGGAAATGATCAATTCAAACCATCATTACATAAGGAAGATATTGTGTTTGATAATCCCACAAATCAGGGGATTGTATTATGTTCTATCCTTCATGTAGATATGGATCAAATCAACTAAATAAACTCAACTAAATCAGCTACAAGATCAACTAAATCAGCGACAAAATCAACTCAAATCAACAAAAAAAATATATATATATAGAAACAAAAGAACACCCAGCTGAAAAAATCAGAACTTTGCAAAATTTTTTTTGAAATTTTCCATACAAAAGTTGTTACAGAAGTGCAAATCAACTATAAAAGACATGGATCTATGAATCCGTGGATTCTATATAAAAAAGTGAAGGAAAAGTGATGCGGGAGAGAAACAAAAAATGAAGAGAGAAGCAGATGTAGGCGTAGAGGGAAACAAAAAATGAAGAGAGAAGCAGATGTGGGCGTAGAAGGAAAAAAAAATGAAGAAAAAAAAGGCAATTCACCTTAAAAAAAAATGACATTATTACGAAGAAAAATACCATTTTTTTTTTTAAAAAAAATACCAAATAAAAGAAAGACCAAAAATAGATAGGGTTGCTTCATACATTTTTTTTTTTTTTTCCATTTTTTTTTTCTTTTATTTTTAAATAAAAAAATAAGCCAAAAGTTGGACTTATGTAAAAGTTGAGTTTGTATCATGCCTCATAGAGTAATGCAATAAGTCTTCCTAGAGTCATCCAAAATGTGATGTAACTTTTAAAATCACCGTTGAATTTGAGATGTAATTTATTAACTTTTGATCTATTGGTGATTTTAAAAGCTACATCACATTTGAGATGATTCTTGGAGGACTCTAAGAAGACTAATAGTATTACTCTGCCTCATAACTTATATCCGGATGAGGAGTAAAGAAAAACATGGATTTTACAACCTCCAATAATATGGTAAGTTGGTAACACCTCAGATAAAGTAAAAAAAAATTGCACAAAAATACCTTACAACAAAGACACCAGATTTCAGGTTTCTTGCCGTGGGTGTCTGCTCTTTCTCTCTCTCTCCAACAAAACTTGATCTTGTTAGCAAATTCTTTGGATCTTTGTTTTCAGTTTTAATTTCCAAAAATGGAAACAGCAAGAAACTATGTATTTTTTAAAACAAAACTCCCTCTAATGTCCCTCGTGATGATCATCGTGTCTCTGCCGGCAATGGCAAGTCTGGCAGCACACATCTCGTCCCTTGAACAAATTCCCTTTCTCAACTTGGTTTTGTTTTATTGAAGAAAGAAAAATAAAAAGCCTATCAAGTTGGGCGAAGTTGGCCTCTAACCATGCTTTCTTAAGAACAAACCATAAAATGCTAAATCAAGTGCTATCACCGGAATCTCAATTATACTTATATCAAGACGTATGTATAATTGACATTATGTTACGTACGTGAATGATTTTGCAAACACGTAATGGAATAAAAATTAAGTTTTGAGAGAACTTAAACCTTAGATTCTAAGAAAACCTAAACCTTTTAAGTTTTAAAGCAACCTAAAATCGTTTTTCAAACACAATGTTTGAGATTAATTTTCTAATTCTTCTTTAATTATTAACTGAACGGCCTTAAATAAGGATACAATGGAAAGATAAAGATACAAAGAAACTGCTAACTAATGGATTGAAACTAGCTAAGTCTCCTTAAGTAATTAAACTATTATTACTCTAGATATTTATTAAACTACTCTACTCTTGGATAAGGTAGAGACAAGATAACTTCAAATACTTAAAAGAGTTTCATAAGATACATGCTTGCAAATAGTCTCTTTGTTGTAGAATTATCACAGAGATGTCAAACCTGCTTCTTCCACGTGATCTTCAGAATGAAATCCTGGTAAGACTACCCGGCAAATCGCTTTTACGATTCCAATGTGTTTGTAAATCATGGAAATCCTTCTTCTCTAGTCCTAGATTTATTTCCATGCACACCCAATATAGTGAGAGCACCGACAATTACGCTCACCTATTACATTGGCATAAATATGATAAAGACGGAGCGAAGCAATATCAATTACACCATATCGATGGTTCATTCAATGAGTTTCAAAAACTTGATTATCCATTCCAAATTAGAGGTAGAGAGTATCGTTTCGTCCTTGAATGCAAGGGATTAATACTTTTTAAGACAACTATGATCAAAGATGAGATTGATGACCATGGTTTCGAGCGCCTGATTCTTTGGAACCCTGCAATTAGAATGTCTATCACTCTTCCTCAACCTTGCATTGATGTACCGGCCAACAGTGTCCACCGTGTTCACGGGTTCGGTTTTGACCATAAAAGTAACGATTACAAGGTGGTGAGATTAGTCTATGAACGATATGTTGGGAGAGAAAGCGATTATGGAGTTTTTACCAAGAGTACATTAATATAATTAAGTGAACACAACTCTAGCCCAAAAGCCTAAGCTAATGGGCTAAGGTCCACTTAGGTATATTAAGCACTTTTTCTTTTTATATTTTCTCAATGTGGGACACAACACTCACAAGTGCACTCACAACAATCTCCCCATCACTTGTGAATCTTTTTACATTTTCAAGAGTACTGTCTCACGTCAAGAGTTGCGAATGGAGACACAACTCTACACCCGACGCATCCGGACACCCGTCCCAGGAAGGTAACTATGGCTCTGATACCATTTGTTGGGAGATAAAGCGATTATGGAGTTTTTACCAAGAGTACATTAATATACATAAGTGAACACAACTCTAGCCTAAAAGTCTAAGCTAATGGGCTAAGGTCCATTTAGGTATATTAAGCACTTTTTCCTTTTATATTTTCTCAATGTGGGACACAACACTCACAAGTGCACTCACAACACGATACTCATCCTTTTCACCTAAGGCAGAACTGTATAAACTCAGCACAGACGTTTGGGAGACGGTTCAGGTTGCCGACAATTTTAAGTATACTATATATGAATATACGCAGGCTTTAGTGAATGGGGCTTTCGTGAATGGGGCAATCCACAGGGTTGGAAATCATTTAAGAGCTTGGCCATCTTTCAGTCATGAATTTGAATTTGTGGTTGTGTTGTTTCATATCTGTGATGAGGAACTCCAAGTGATGAAGTTTCCGGATCGTCTAATAAGTTGTTTGAACGAGAATTATGCTGAAATTGGGGTTTATGGTGGATTGCTTTCTTTAATGGAGTATAACCGGCAACAATATATTCATTTCAGCTGCAGCATTTGGTTAATGAAAGAATATGGCGTAGCAGAGTCTTGGACTAAACAATTTACTATTGATTTAAAGAATGAGTACTTTGGGCGGATGTTCAGTTTTAGGAACAACGAAAAGATTTTGTTGGAAAGGCAAGAAAAGCCGGTCTTATGTGATCCTAAGACACATAAATTTATTAATCTAGGAATTAAAGCCGAGGGATGTTTTTTTGCCAAGAATACTTTTGTTGAAAGTCTTGTTTTACTCAATAAAGTAAATGCTATTCAAAGTGTGCAAGAATTGTTTAAGGAAAGGCCAGTGATGTGACTCAAAGAAAGGAAAAGAAAAGGAAGACGTGCAAGGGAGAAGGCTAATTATGGTCAGTATTGAGAATTAGAAGGATTGAACAAGACCAATTGGTTTTTCTGTTTTTCTTTGATGTTTTAGTTCCTTGTCCTGTTCTGTGTTTAGTATTTAACCTAATAATTAAGCCCTGTTTTGTCTTATGATTTTTATTTCGAGGGCAAGAACTTGCTTAGAGTGTAAACAGAGAGCAAATTAATCTTTTCCAATATTGAGATTTAAGTTTTCAAGACATACATGTATTTTTTTTTTTCCTCGACAGATTTGAGTAAAGAAACTTTGAATGAACTAGTTAATAAAATAGAAAAATATGGCGTCAAACCAGAACATTTTTTTAGAGTTGTAACTAAAAAAAATAGAAACAGAACATATTTTTCATGAACATAAATCCCAAACCATCCTAGAAAGAGTAGTATGCCTCCAAACTGGAACTATCAAAATCCTTTTTATCAGGACACCCTTTACGTTATATTTGGCATTGCAATTTCATAGATAAAAAGTGCGCAAAAAATTTTGTGTTTTAAAGGAGTTGCTTTTTTTGAAACGCGAAATTTTAAAGGTTAAATTGCGATTTTAAAGGCCAAATCGTAATTTTGTCAAATGTTTAACAGAGGAAATAAAAATGACCAACAGACTCATTTATAAAATAAAATAAAACAGTAATTAGGGATGATTGAAATGGGCTGAAAGATTAAAACCCTACATTATAAATTTTTAAATTTAAATTACTTTTACTATTGGATTTGGTCTGTTCTGGTTTTAACCGACTTTAAAAAAGGCTTGTGTAAAAACAAATAGCCCTCCACTTTGCCTTTGGTTGAGCCGCATCGGCGTTGGTGAGAAAAATCTGAGTCTTTTTCTTTCTTCTTTTGAGATCGCCGCACGAGTTCGTCTTCTCCAAGCCACGCAAATTGAGGAAAAAGGAAAAAATGACAGAAATGTCAAACCGGCTTCTTGTTCCACACGATCTTCAGAATGAAATCCTGGTAAGAGTAGGCGTGAAATCGCTTTTACGATTCCAATGTGTTTGTAAATCATGGAAATCTTTGATTTCAAGTCCTTCATTTATTTCCATGCACACCCAATATAGTGCCAGTTACATTTGCGGAAATATAATGAAGACAGAGTGACGCCACACCAATTACTCTATATCGATGGTTCATTCAATGAGTTTCATGAACTTGAATATCCATGCCAAATTAGTAGAGATTTTAGATTCGTCTTTGATTGCAAGGGATTATTACTTTTTAAGACTATCATTAAACATGAGTTGGATGACCATTGTTTCGAGTCCCTGATTCTTTGGAACCCTGCAATTAGAAAATCTATCTCTCTTCCTCGACCTTCACCAACTACCGTGTTTATCACGGGTTTGGTTTTGATCATACAAGTAATGATTACAAGGTGTTGAGAATGGTCTATGACAATACCAAATTGTTTCCACCTGAGTTGGAACTCTATAAACTCTGCACAGGTGCTTGGGAAAGTGTTATGGTTGCTCACGATTTTCCAAATGTTGTACCTGCTACAAATACGCATGCTTATGTGAATGAGGCAAGTCATTGGGTTGGATTTCAAAAAAGAGATATTGGCCTTATCGCATCCGACTCTTCTAAACGAGTGGTTGTGTTGTTTCATATGTGTGATGAAGAGCTCCGAGTGATGAATCTTTCAGATCATCTAAGTAGATTTGACAATAATAATGCTCAAATTGGGGTTTCTGGTGGATTGCTTTCTATAATGGAGCATAGCCGACAATAACATAATCATTTGAGGGGCATCAACATTTGGTTGATGAAGGAATATGGCGTAGTAGAGTTTTGGACTAAACAATTTATTGTTCATTTAAGGGGGATCTACAGTTTTAGGAACAATGAAAAGATTTTTGGAAGAAATCAAGAAAAGCCAATCTTATATGATCTCAAGACACATAGGTTTATCAATTTAGGAATTAAAGTTGAAGGATTGATTTTTGCCGAGAATACTTTCGTTGAATGTTTTGTTTTACTCAATGAAGTAACTGCTTTACAAACGGGCCAGACTTGTTTGCCCAAGAGAAGGCTTAAAAAAAAAAAAAAAAGGTTAGAAACATAATATCTCTTATTTATCACAGTGCTTGTTGTCTTGTTGCTTATTGGCTCATATATAACTGTCACAATGCTTGTGCATGAGGCTGCATATCAATTGTTAATGTTAATATATATGCAATTTTTGTAAAACTCTTTTTCATTTAACTCTTCATTGTGGTCATTAAATTATAGGGGTAATTATCATTTCCCCCATGAATTATATACATAACTCGATTACCATATACCCCCATCAACTACCAACTTTACATTACTGACCCCATCAAACTACCATTTCGTTACCACCCTCCTTCCGTTAATCAAGGTCGTTAAGTCGAACGGTCAACTCATCACGTGCGCGTAAAGTTACAATACACCCTTAATGACAACAACGCGTTTTAAAGCCGTGATGGTCATGATCCCATCAGAACTCCGCAGTTGAGCATGTTTCTGCTGGAGAAGTACCAGGATGGGTGACCTCCTGGGAAGTCTGATTCGAGGGGAGCCAAAAGCGGACAATATTGTGTGTCATTGGGGTGGAATGTTACATTCATTCTCTCTCTTGCTTCTGCTTAATATTCTGCATCATTATTATTTCAACATAACAGATACAACCGACACCCATTGATTTTTAGGAAACTCAAACATTTCCTCGAAACTAATTTAGAAAATTAAAATTTGTCCTTATTCCAACGCATGGCCTAATAATTTCCTCGGGAAAATTCAAAGGCATTGTTCCTTAGACTTCAATCAGAGCATTTTCCTCGACATAATTTCAGCTACTTTTTGCCCTCCTTAGGCGTACATAACTTCCCCATATTTTTCTGACTATTTCTCCACCATTAGATCTTCTTTAACTCATCCTAGCCACTGTCTTGCTTTCTTCAGGATTTAACTCTCCCCCTCTACCTAGGCACATGTCACTCATGCAGCCAGCCTTCAAAACTCGCCCCCACCCAAAGCCGTTAGATCTCCCTCTTTTAATCTCGATCGTTAAATCGTTACAATCTGCATTTAATGAGCAGCTAGCCCCTACTCCGCACAGAGGAAAAGGATCCTCTCCATTTCAAAGTTCCTCAATTTCCTCCATTTAGTGCATTTTGAGGAAAATGATCATCTCCATTTCAAAATCCCTCTATTTCTTCCATTTAGTGTATTTTGAAGGGTATTGCATTTAATGCACTACCCTCATAAAAACTTTTAGACAACACTACCCTTCAAAATGCACTAAATGAAAAAAATTGAGGAATTTTGAAATAGAGAGAATCCGTTTCCGCATTTTGAAGGGTAGTTTTGTCCAAAAGTTTTAATGATGGTAGCGTATTAAATGCAATACCCTTAAAAATGCACTAGATAGAGGAAATTCATGGATTTTGAAATGGAGATGATCATTTTCCCCCTATCGTAATAGGATCTTCTCTAGTCTATTTTGGATTGGAGAATATCCAGTTAATGGTCAGGATTTCTTTAGAAAGATCCTAAGGTCATAAATGGGACACATGTCCCATTAATAAAAATAATAATAAAACAATATATATATTTTAAAAATAATTAAAAAAGAAAATAATAAAAAATTTAAAAACTGAGGGGTGGCCGGCCACCCTAGTTGAGGCTGGGGGTGGCTTTGGCCACCCCAAACCGCCGGTCTGGGGTGCCGAAGCCACCCCCATGGCCCATTGGGGGTAGATCGGCCACCCCTTAGTTTTTCAAAATTTTTTATTATTTTCTTTTATATATATATATATATATATTATTTTATTATTTTATTATTTTTTTGTTAATAAACAGGTGTCTCATTTATAGCCTCAGGATCTCTCTAAAAAGATCTTGACCATTAACTAGATATTCTCCAGTCCAAAATGGACTAGAAATATCCTGTTCCCCACGTATTGGGGGATCCAGATCCCCTGGAATTCTTAGGGGAATTCTAGTTTCTGAAATTTCAGATTCAAGCCATCCATTTTTATCCAAGAGTCATTATCCTGCCACGTGTCTCACTACAAAGTTTTTGGCGCCGTTGCCAGGGGATTGTTCAATTTTTAAAACCAATTTATTTCTAAATTAGTTTTATTCTTCTACTAATTATAATTAGGTTTTATTTTTTCTGTAATTTGTTTTGTTTTATTCCTTTTACTAATTATTATTATTATTATTTTTTATTTTTTATTTTTTTTAAAAAAGAGATTTTTCTTTTGTTTGTTTTTTGTTTTTTTTGGCTTGTTTTACAGCTCTGCCGCAGCACCTTCCGCACGACCCTGCTAGTGTGATCGATCGCAGCCCTATTATGGTCGAGCGCACTTTGGGCCAAGACAGGAAGTCAAGCGCACCTGCGCTCGTTAACTGCCACATCTTCATTCATACACAACGCAAGTGCAATCGAGGGCAACTACAGTATGCTCGAGCGCACTCACAGCAAAGGCAGCATGTAACACCCCGGTCCCATATTGGGAAGATGAGAATAAGCCAACATAGAGTGGATAGTTTATAGAGATAGTCATGGGTGCTAAGTCCCACATTGCCTAGTTACTAGGTGAAACTGGGCTTTATAATGAATTCTAGGGAAGCTCCAAATTGACTAGTCCTTTTAGGGTGATAGTGCAGATATGGCTAGCGCTTTTCCCTAGGTCGTTACAAGTGGTATCAGAGCCACCTAGTAACGCCAGGTCATGTGGTACTGGAGCACTGCATGACGTGGACCTGACGAGGACATCAGAAGTTTAAGAGGGGGAGTTTGTAACACTCTGGTCTCATATTGGGAAGATGAGAAGAAGCCCACATAGAGTGGATGGTTTATATAGATAGTCATGGGTGCTAAGTCCCACATTGCCTAGTTACTAGGTGAAACTGGGCTTTATAATGAATTATAGGGAAGCTCCAAATTGACTAGTCCTTTTGGGGTGATAACACGAATATGGCTAACGCTTTTCCCTGGGTTGTTACACAGCAACTGTAGCAATTCCGTAGATTTAAGCCAAACATTTATTTTGGTCCTTTTTGTGAGTTTTTCAGTTCTAGTTTTTTTTTTTTTAAAAAAAAAAAAAAAAAATTGTGTTAGTCTTATATATATATATATATATATATATATATATATATATATATAAAATTAGTTAATGTTTTATGTGGGATATTTGCATAATAAAGAGTGAGGGGGAAGCATGAATTTTCATTTTAATGATTTTAATGCATCTCCTAGTTATAGGACACCAGCTCCTACTAACTATCCTCAAAATTTTTACTCACATGAGTCATGTTCATACTGCTCCAATCCTTATCATCATTATAGTGATTGTCCATCATGGGGACAAGCTTCTAATTTTCCATATGTGCAAATGAACACCAATTTCTCTGGTCCAGAGTTTGATTCAGATTCCAATTATTACAATCCGGACTAGAACAACCAATCTAATTTCTCATGGTCAGCTCAGGCTACAGAAAATTACGCTCACCAATTTGATGAAGTGCAACACTCAGACTATATGCAGTTCAATCATCAAACTCAACCTCCTGTTTATCAGTCCACCACTCAAGTGCCACAGCCTGCACCACAATCATCATTGGAAGACATGATAAAAACACTCATACAAACTATCAACCAGTCTGAAAAGAAAGTAGAAAGTTGTTTTCAAGAAATAAAAGGTTTCACCAAACAATGGATTGGACAAAGTGAGAATGAACACCCATCTGAACATCAACTTGACCCAATGACTCAATATTGGGACAATGAGAGCATAGAGAATAACAATAAGGAAGAAGAGCTTCAAAGTCAGTTGATGGCTAAAGGAAACTACATGATTGACGAGGATGAGTCCGAAAATTCTTATCATGAGCATGTCCAAGCCACCTCCAACTTTTAAAGAGAGGAAAGTGATACAAGAAATTATCTTCCAAAAGATGAGGAAATTGCGGATAACAAAGAAGAGCACACAGAGCAAGTTCAGCATGCTCAAGTCACCACCACACTTGAGAGTGAGAAAATTGTTGATAACATTGAGGAGGAAGAAAAAGAAGAAGAAGTTTAGCACCCCGAGCAAGTTGAGTACCATGAGAACAGTGACCCCCCAACAAATCATGATCTGCACAGTGACATGGAAGTAAGTACTGAAGCTCATGCCTGTATCACTGTCCCTCTTGAGACACATCAAGAATCCAAAGCTTCATCGCCTGAATGTCTCAAAGAGCCATCTTATGTCAAGATACTCAAGGATTTGTGCACACAAGCACACAAATCTCGGAACCACTTTCCTAAAAAGATCCTTCGAAGCAAGAAATTCTACATAAGATGGCGAAATATCCTTCCAGAGGGGTATGAAGTTTTGAAGAAGAAGGGATGGAAGGGATTGGTTGGACATCCGCATGATAGGGGGAAGCGCTATAAAGTTTTCTCCTCCAGTTTATTTTATGCACTTCACTCCACAAATTCTTTCTTTCCTTTTTCATTGCATTTTTTTTTTTATTTGCTTTTGTTTCTAACAACAATTAATCTTTTGATGTTTGTTTCTATGAAAATATTGCTGTTAGTTTTTATGACAGGTGTTTTGGTGTTTGAGTTTGGAGGATGCCCTGTCCCTTTTTCACACCTTGATGTTTCCTTACTTCCGGTAATGTATTTCTATACTACACATTAAGGGCAATGTGTAATTCAAGTTTAGAGGTATGAAAAAACACTTTGTTTGTTTATTTTTATTTGTCATTTTTGTGTTAAAACTTTTGAAAAAAATATATATATATATATATGCTATGTTTTTGTTAAATTTGAGTTAAACTGTGACTGTGGTTTGCATTTCATTAGCTTGCTTAAATGGTTGAACACATTATTATGTCATTTGGAGTCTAAGTCCTTTGACTTATTTTTGGGTAAAAGAGATTTAACTTGTTTTGAGATAAATTTTATGAGCACATTAGCATGTTTTATGTGAGGTATGATGTGTGAGCTTAAGCTTGTTCTCTTTGAGATTTGTTGGATGACCTATTGATGAATAACTATTGGCTTGCAAGATATAAAAAATAAAAAAGAAGAAAAAAAAAATAAAAAAGAGAAGGAAAAAGAAAAGAAAGATCATGTTGAATTTTTCGCGGAATAACCGGACCTCTTACCTCATTAAGCATTGAATGTTCCCCTCAAAAGGTGTGAAGTTCAGTGTTGATTTATGATATGACTAATCTGACTTTGTAGCCTTTTTAACTTAATTAATAAGCCCTTAGGGATGTTCTACATCTAGTGCCCAAAAGCCACCTGGTTTGGGAGTCATTAGCCTAACACTTGGTACATGGGTCAATAAGAAAGCTTAAGAGAGTTAGACAATGCAGAGCCTGTAAAAAAAAAAAAAAAAAAAAATGCATATCTTGCCTCAGTTGTTTCATTTGATAGAGATTTTTACAAATTTTCTGGAATTTGTCTTGAGTTTAAACTGAAAGCTTCATGATTGTATACTAATTACACTTTATACTTTTCAGAACATATGAGGTCTCAATTGTCCATTTATGAGTGATTTGATTCTGAATTTCCCTTTTACTGTGATGATGATGTTTGTCTTTTTAAGCTTGCTCATGAATAAGAACCTTGGTTTGTGTGAAACTTCTTTCTTGTTAACAACATAGTGCTACAATGTTTGTGGGTATCATTCCTGTTAAGCTCTCACGAGAATTCACTCGTTCACTAGGGATGCCTAGGGGTTTAAAAGGCTTGTTGCATATACTAAATGCAATCGTCTCTCCCATGAAAGAGGATTTATGTTTCTTGATTTTATTTTATTTTTCGTTTTGTTTTGCTAAGGGACTAGCAAAATGTAAGTTTGGAGGTGTTTGATAAGTGTCAAATATTGCATACTTGGACCCCTTTATTTACATTAGTTAATCCTTTAGCTGTGTCGTTATTTAATGTTTTGTGTTAGTTTTGAGTTTTTAGTGTTTTGTAGGTCGTTGAAGAAAAACTACAACTTTAAAGGAAAAAATGCAAAGTTTGAAAGAAAGCATACTTTGAGAAGACCTAGATAATGTGGTTAAGTTTAATCAAATCCAAGAAAAATGTTAAATTGGATTAAAGATCAGATTGGATTAAATTTCAGATTTGATAAGATTTTGGATTGGATTCAAATTCAGATTCTGCACATGTTTCAGTATTTTGACCATAACTTTCCGCTAAAATATTGTATTGAAGTGATTCAAGCGGCATTGGAAAGCTAACTCAAAATACTACAGTTCATTGTGAAATAATATTTTCCTAATTCGGACGGTTACTATGCCAAAATCACCCCACAATAAAAAGACACAAATCTAGACGAATCTTATTTCGATTTCAGACTTCTATTTTGACTGAGAGATAGACCTCCGAAAAGTTTAGGTTTAATAGGGCTTCTAAGACTTTCCCAATGATATAAATAGACCTCTTTGTATTCAAGAAAATAGACAATTTCAGAGACTAGTTTTGGGATACAATTTTGGAGACAGAATGTAATCCACAGCTTTTCTTTTAGTTTAGTTTTTCTTTAGGTTTAGGTTTTAATTTCATAATCATGTGGAACTAAATTCTCAACTAAGGTTAGGATGAAGCCTCACCGGTGAAGAACAGCATCGCTTTATTGTAAGTTTTTACTATTCCGATTTTATTGGTTTATTATTTCAATTGTTTTACTTCTTTTAAATATGTGGTATGATTCTTGGATATCTTGTTGTGATTCAAGGATACACTTGATGATTTAGGATAATTTCACATAATTGATTACTTGATTTTATTTGCCTAAATAATTGGATATCCCTTGTGATTTGTTCTACGGATACATCTGGTGTTTCAATTAAATTTAGATTCCTTTTGTGATTTGGTCAATGAATGGATAATAGGATGATTTTGATTAATTCTTTGAAGCATAGTAAAACATACATAAGATTTAAATTGTGAGAACTTCGGATTTTTAATATTGATGAATATAAAATATGTTGCTATGATTTGGTGAGTGTAGATTCCACATCCTTAGTGCCTTTATCTATTGATTTACTTAGTTTATTTAGTTTATGTTTAGTCTTTTAATTTTCAAAATCAAAATCAAAACCCTTTTGGAACTAGGTTAGGGTAAAATTAGTTTATATATAAGTTGATCTTTTAAAAATACAATTCTCTGTGGGTTCGACCTCGTACTTGCAATCCATTAAACAATAATCGATTCGTACACTTCAGACACCCCCTTGGAGCCAAGGGGGTGGCCGAAACCACCCCCAATCCACCATCTGGCCACCCCATGGCCAAACCACCCCCAAATGGCTAAGGCCACCTCCAATTTTTTTTTTCTTTTTTTTTTTGAAAAAAAATATATATAATTTTTTTTTTTTTAAAAAAAAAAAAAAAAAAAATTAATTAGGTGGCCACGTCATCACTGATGACGCGGCCACTTATGCCAGGTGTCGAATTTTAATTGGTCCACGTGTCAGTAACGTGGACTTCCGTTAAGTCAACTAACGGTCAATGGATGGAATGACTAATTTTGTCTTTATCAAAACCACATGTACCTCCTGTGATACAAATCAAAACCTAGGGAAAAAAAAAAATAAAGTGTCAAAAGCCTAGGGGGTTTTTAGTATTTAACGCTTAAAATAATAAAAAATTCTTTTGGTTTATGAATGTCAAGTTTTTTTTGTTCCAAACTTCAAAAATAATTAAAGTAAGCCACTCTAGATATAACCTTTTTCAAGCTCCTGTTTACTCCAACTTACTTGTCATAATTAAGTTATATAATTTAGGACATAAATTTTCTCTAAATCAATCCGGAGAAAATATCCTCCTATCTATTTAAAATAGTATTAAGTGTTTATAAATATTTAAAAGACAATGACAGCCCTCTATGCTGTGATGTTTGGAAAAGAGAGGGGCTTTGTGGATATCATTGTGAACGCTGTGAATTCCTCAATTCCGTGTGATAGCCTCTTTGGGCACTTTGTAGAAGATGTAAAATCTGCTATGTGTTACTTGGGCAATTATAATTTTCAACATGCATGCATGTGAGGAGGGAGGCCAATTCTACTGTCCATGGGCTAGCAGAGGAGGCTTGTAACAATGTCACTGATTATGTTTGTTGGCATCAAATTCCATCTTGTATTGATGGTATTATCAGGAATGAAGAATTTCTTTTCCTACCTGATTTGCTCTTTATGAGCTGAATAATATTCTAAAACTTCCACTCAAAAAAAAAAAAAAAAATTAGAGCCCCAGGCGGCGGCCTAATCCGTTACTACCCAAAAATGGAGAGATCCTATTACTACCCAAAGCCGTTAGATCGCCCCTATTTTAAAAAATCTAGGTCTTTTTTTTTTTTTTCCTAAATCATTAGAAGCTGCATTGAATGAGCAGCACGAACTTCCCAAATGTGCTCACTCCAAACGCATCCCTCAATTTCAACCGTTGGATTGACTTCTTTAAATCTCAGCCATCAAAACTCCTTCAATACAATGCAAAAAGATAGAGCGGCGCGTGAACAGAGAGTTTTTGGAGAAGCAATACAAACTAGGGTTTGTCCTATTGGTACGTGTAGGCGTGCGTACGTCTTTAAAAGCCCTTCCTTAGTTCGTCTTCTCCAAGGCAAGCAAAAAATCACAGAGATGTCAAACAGGAGGCTTCTTCCACACGATCTTCAAAAAGAAATCCTGGTAAGACTACCCGTCAAATCCCTTTTACGATTCCAATGTGTTTGTAAATCATGGAAATACTTCATCAGAAGTCGTAGATTTATTGCCAATAGTGAGTATTAAAAATGGGTCCTAACCAATCCAAAAGCTAGCTCAAGAGTTGAGGTTTTCCTCACCCTTATAAATGACCCATTTCTTTAATACCCAGGCAATATGGGACTTCCAACACGCCCCATCACGTGTGGCGGAAGGATATCCAAGCCAACACGTGCGACAATAGGTGACGGTGGGCCACAGCCAATTAATTGGGTTAAGCTCTGATATCATATTAAAAATAAGTCTTGAGCTTAACTCAACCCAAAAGGTAGCTTATTTCCTTAATACCCAGGCAATGTGGGACTTCCAACAGTGAGAGCATGACAATTATTTTCACCTATTACATTCGAGTACATATGAATTACCTTATACGAAAATGCAATTATACCATATCAATGGTTCATTCAGTGAGTTTCAAAAACTTAAACTTCCATGCCAAATTGGAGCTAGAGATTATGAAGTTCTTGATTGTAAAGGATTAGTACTTTTTTGCACTACAATAGGCCAGATCTCCATACTTCGGAGCCCCTAATTCTTTGGAACCCTGCAATTCTATCACTCTCCCTCCACCTTGTATTGATGCAACCTTCGACAAATATTGCAAACAGTACTGCATGTGTTTACGGGTTCGGTTTTGACCATACAACTAATGATTACAAGGTGCTGAGAATGATGTTAGGTAAGTACGAATTTTTTCCACCTGAGGTGGAACTTTATATATAAGCTCCGCGCAGGCGCATGGGAGACTATTAGGGGTGTCGACAATTTTCAGTATGTTGCAAATGAAGGTACGCAAGCTTTAGTGAATGGGGCAAGCCACTGGATTGGATATCATAAAAGTTATAATTATATGGAGATTGAATCTGGCGATCCTGAATACGTAATTGGGTTGTTTCATATGTGTCACGAGGAACTCCGAGTGATGAAGCTTCCAGATCGTCTAAGTAGTTTAAACTTGCATAATTCTGTTCTTCGGGTTTCTAGTGGATTTCTTTATTTAATGGAGCATAGACAGCAACAAGATGCTTGTTTGAGCTACAACGCTTGGATGATGAAGGAATATGGCGTAGTAGATCGAGTCTTGGACTAAACAATTTACCCTTGATTTAAAGGGTTGGCGCTTTGGCCCGATGTTCTGTTTTAGGAACAACGAAAAGATTTTGGGAGAAAAGCTAAAAAAGCCGGTTTTATATGATCCCACAACAGATAGATTCACTAATCTAGGAATTAAAGCCGAGGGATCTTTTTTTGCCACGAATACTTTCGTTGAAAGTTTTGTTTTACTTAATGAAGTAAATGCTTTACAAACGTGCCAGACTTGTTTAAAGGAAGGCCGGTGGTGCGACTCAAAAGAAATTTTGTGCAGCCATGCACCAAATGTTTTGCTGCTATATATGCTTCTTCTTCCTCATTTGGCCACATATTTTTCCAATTCATGCTTCAGAAAAGCCCAATTCCGATCCACCGATCCAAATTTACCAAATTACCAAATCATGGTCATGTTAATATTTATACCTAGTGAAAATTCAACCATTTCACTTTGTCATGTTTATATAAGTGAACACATTGGACAGAAATATATAAAGCTTAGAAAATTCTTTGCACTTCTTAAGACTTTCAAGATTAATAAATTTTGCCCTCTCGAGCTTTCGATGTGATAATTGAACTCTTTGCTGTTACAAAATTCTTTGTGCCTCTGAAGGCTTAAGTCTAATTTGAAGTAATAAAGGAAATAAGAAAATGGAATAAATGGAAATAATTAATTTCTAGAATTGAAATTGTACTTGAGTACAACGTAGGTAGCTAACTCCAAATAACTATAATCTCTTAAAACAAAGTAATACAGACATCATATCGGTTGTGATGTCTTTAAGGGGTAACTCAATCGGTTGTGAACCACACCTCATGAAACAGAGGTTACTAGTTCGAATCCCCCATCCCCCTTCCCCTGTGTGGACATGTCAAAAAAAAAAAAAAAAAATACAGACATCATATGTTAACGTTTTCAAGGGTTTCTATGATTAAAAATTAGAAAATAAAAAGAAAAAGGGATAAATCAATTTCTCCAAAGGAATTGAACCTCCAATTGATCACTTTGAAGGGATTGATCAACCTCCAATTTCTACGGGGAAATTATGTGTATTCTTCCATGAATTACCATACGACATCTACATTTTTTTTATTTTTTTTTGAATTGCCATACGACATCTACATTGAATTTATAGGATAAAGCATGAATTATTTAGGTAAGAAAATCTAAGGTTTAGCCTATTAGACAAACAGCCTATTATAGAAATAAAATTAAATATACTAATACAACTTATTAAGGAAATCAAATATAGGGTTTCTAACAAAGCCACAGCCCACTAACAAGTAACTTATCAGTTTCCACAGAGACAACTCTGCTGATCATCACATTCAACTCATATACGAAGAGCAAAAATGTGTTTTGGTATTATTTTTAGAGAAAAAAGTCAAACAAATACTTTTTGAGTTTTTTTTAGCAAATTGATCAATTTTTGGTTTGACACAGTTTTTATGTACTAAAAATACTTTTTAAGCATCTTAACGTAAATTTAAACAAGCTCTAAATCTCTTTTCTATGAATTAAATCTGAAGTAATGTAAGGAGCTCGTTAAATGTCTTTTTAGAAGTTTTATTAGATTTTTAGAGAAAAGTTAAATGTAGAGAGCCGCATGCATCGTTTAGAACAAATTGAATACCCCCTAGCACAGTATTATCACCTGGATGGCCCTCAACTCTAGGTCTCTCACAACAAATCGAGTTAGCAGATTTTGTGAATGCTCTAAGCCCTTGATTAAAGTAGACATAAAGTCACTTATACGTAATGAAAAATTAGCTAAAATACGTAATAAAAAAGAAAGAAAGTAGAATTATCTATTTTAACTACTCTTTTTGTAAGTTCTTGTTGGCTTAATTCGGTAAGCAAAATGGTGACCAAAAGTGCCAAGATTCATCATCCATTCAATTACCGTTCGGACGAGAAGAAGTGTTGTTCGGATGCTCGAAGAATTCTATTTTCCTCGAGAGCCTCGTCTGCAATCTAGTTTGCAACCCCGTTCGGACGAGCTCGATAAATAGGAATTCCCGAGAGCCTCGTCTGCAGTCTCGTCTGAACCCCGTCCGGACGAGCTCGATAAACAAGAATTCCCGAGAGCCTCGTCTGCAGTCTCGTCTGAATCCTATCCGGACGACTTTTACTAAAAATGTCATATCTTGAGTTTCAAGCCTCTGATTGGAGCAATCTTTGCGGCGTTGGAAAGATAACTCAAGGATCTACAAAGTCATGTTTCACGAGGTTTAGCTAATTCTAATGTTTACTAGGTCAAAACGGGCCATAAAGAGAAGACTACGAAGCTGGGCGGAATGGCTCGTTTGCAATCTCGTCCGGACGAGATTGCAGACGGCCATGTGTTAAAAACACTTTCTGGCTGTGTTTTGTTGTCCCGTCCGGACGGCACATGTTCCCGTCCGGACGCCGCGTACCTGTAACAGTTTTAAATGAATATAAACTCTTTCCTAGGTCTAGGGATGATGGAGCTATTATAAATACACCTCTATAGGAAGAGAGAGGGACGAATTTCTGCATCTAGAATTCGCTTTTGTGTGCTAAGAGGGTAGAGTCTATTCTCTCTCTTAGAGTGATCATTTGTGTTTACTTGTTGATTGTTGATGTGAAGTCAACCGGAGTTCCGGTGAAGGGAGATCACGTAGAAGGATTGTGCCAGCTGTCTCTGGAAAGGGCTACTGCGGTAGAAGGCAAGTGGGTCGCTTGTCTTATACAAGATCGTGTCAATTGCAAAGGTTTTGTAAGTGTGAACGTCTTGTAATCCTTTATTCTTTTACTGAGTTAGTTGATTTCCTGGGTTTGGCTGCCCCGGAGAGGTTTGACAATTAGAGAGTTCTCTAATTGGTTTCCTCTTCGTAACCAAAATATCTGTGTTGTTTATTGTTTATTGTTTCATATATTTTTGGTTGTTTATTAATTGTTAGGTCAGATCTATTTCCGCATAAATTGTGTGAAACACCTATACATTCAAAATAGGTGTCGTTTGGAGTCGTAATATAGAATTTTCAATTGGTATCAGAGCAGGTTCACTCTGTTTGGATTAATTTCCTGAGTGAGATCCTAGACTCCTCATAATATGTCTCACACAGTTGCACCTAACTCACTTCCCGTCTTTGACGGATCCAATTATACGTTTTGAAAAATTCGTATGAAAGCATATCTCAAATCTGTTGACATTTGGCATATTGTTGAATCTGGATGGACTAATCCTGATAAGGCAATTGCCGAATTTTCAAAGGATGAAAAGAGTGCTTCGTCTGCAAATGACAAAGCGTTAAATGCCATCTTCGCATCTATCTCCATCGAAGAATTCTCAAGAATTTCTCGATGTGTAATAGCTAAAGAAGCATGGGAAACATTGGAAATTACTCATGAAGGAACTAAAATTGTGAGAGCTTCAAAAATTCAGATGTTAGTTTCTCAATTTGAAGAGATTAGGATGGAAGAGGAAGAGACATTTGATGATTTTTATTCTAAGCTTAGCACTATTAGAAATTCTACTATTAATCTTGGAAAGAAAATGAGTGATGCTAAGATAATAAAGAAAATCTTAAGATCTCTACCTGCGAGGTTTATACCTCAGATTACTGCTATACAACAGAGCAAAGATCTAGAGTCAATGAGAGTAGAGGAACTTGTTGGTTCTCTTCAGACATTTGAACTCATGTTACCTAAGCCCAAAAGCTCAAAAAATCTTGCTCTTAAGATCAAGGCTGCTAAAGGTAAATCTGTAGTTCATTCTGATGAGGATTCTGGAGACGATGAAGAAATAGCAATTATTGCTAGGAAGTTTAGAAAATTTTTCAAAAACAATGGAAATTTTAGAAGTAGGGAATCAAAAAATTTTGTGAATCCTAGTAATGAGGTTAGAGATAATTATGAAGGCAAAAATGATGAAAATCATAAAGATAAATTATCTCGTGGTCGTAAGTGTCATGAATGTGGTGGTATTGGTCATATTCGTGCTAATTGTGGAAATTTGATAAATTCAAAAGGCAAGGCCTTTAATGTGACTCAAAGTGATGAGTCAGACAATGAGGAAAAAGCTGAAAATTGTGCTAATTATGTAGCCTTTGCGATTTCTTATGATAGTGAATATGAGGCTAGTGAGTCTAACTCTCTAGATAGTGAACATGACATATGTGATAATGAATCAGAAAAGGAGGGTGATTTGCAAAATGCTTATAATGATCTGTATGTGGAATGCATTAAATTGAAGAAGTTAAATAAGCAACACTTGCAGAAACTCAAAGATGTTAATCTTGAAAATGATCGACTTTCTGTTGCTTTAACTGATTTACATGCTATTCATAATACTTTGATGTCTGAAAATCACATGTTAATTGCCAAAGTGAAATCCTTAGAGAATGAGCTTAATGAATCAAGAAATCATCTGAAAACATTCTCTAGTGAAAAGCTAAATCACATGTTGCATAATCAGAAACATTCATTTGATAGAACTGGATTGGGATTTGATAAATCTGCTGTTTCTTCTATTAATGTTTCTTCTCCTTCAAAGTTAATTTTTGTGAAACCAGTTTGTAAAGAAGAAAGCTTGACTAAGAAGAAGGAAATGTATCCTCCAGTTTCAAGTGGTGAGAAAGGTAAGGGAATTCTAACTGATTCCTATGTGTCTCGTTCTACACCGAGACGTGCTCATATGCCAAGGAACCAACCTTCTCAAAGGTTCATTCCTACATGTCATCACTGTGGTAAGATTGGACATATTCGCCGTAATTGTTTTCAGTTGAATAATCATGAGTCAAAAAGAGACTATTTGCATTCTAGGGATAGTCATGAGGAATTATTCAACATGCTAAGGGGTGTTATCACCCAGTTAAATGACTTGGACAAGAGTCGCACTTCTGTTCCCAAAATGAAGAAAGTTTGGGTTAAGAAGGTTGATACCGTTCACCCGTTAAGGGGGAGTGGTATTGGACTCACCTAGTTTAGGTGGGCACATTGCACGCCTAGGATAGACGTTGCTTATATATATATATATATATATATATATATATATATATATATATATATATATATATATTTGTGTCCTAGTGTCATAGTTTGTTGGGTGTTTGTTTTGTTTTGTTTAAATTTTTGTTGTTGTTTGTTTTTGTTGTTTGTGTTTTGGTTTTTTTAACATGTTCTGTTTTGAGTTCATTTAAAAAAAAAAATCAAAAAGACAAAAATATTTTAATTTGGTTGTTTTTCTTTTCTCTTTTTTGTCTTATGTACCCAGATAGTCCATGAATTTCTCATGTTGCTTTCATGGATTTAATTCCTTACATCTTGGAATATTCTAAATATGCATGAGATAAACAATTGTTTCAATGGACTTGTTTTTGTGGTTACCTAAAGCTTGAGCGTATGTGGTACGTTTTACCTATGCTTAATTCTTACACACACTTAAGCTTAATTTGAGGAAATTTTTTAAAAAGTGAGGTATGATAGGTAACTACATGAGGTGTTTTTGACTAGTCATTTTTTTTCAAATTGACCATATGCTAGTTGAACCTAGGGCTTAAAAATTCCTGCATTATTTCTTTTGTATAAAGCACCAATTGTTTAAAGACACTCTCTCAAAGAGAAAAAGAATAAAAATAGCGAAACAAAATCAAAAGAACACGTTCCTTATGGAATTTAATTTCACTGTGTCAAACTTGTGCTATTTTTTCAAAAGAGGATTGTATTGGATGAGAGTGGCTAGGCCCTAGTATGATAAGGTTTGACTTTTGATTGAATTTACTTGTCAAAACCTCGTGTTGGTGAAACTTTCTCCTCTTTTGTAAACTGGTATTTTCTCTCTCATTAAATGGCTTACAAACACAACACACAAGCATGGGTTGAATGGATCATTTTTTCTTGGCTTGGGTTAAACAATATGAGTTTCTTGCCATTTCTAGTCTCATGTATATTTTGCATATTTGGAGTATGTTTGGGATATTCATTGCTAAAATACATGAGTTGTTGATATGTGTATCATGTGTGTTCATTTGACGTTTGAGGGGGAGAAATTTTTTTTAAAGTTTCTTGTTGATTATTAAGTCTTATATTGAGGGGGAGTTTCTGTTATTCATGATCTTGTTGTCTTCTTCATGCATTTTCCTATATGTGATCATGAGTGTTTGATTATTGTTTTTCCTGTTCCACATATGCCTTGATGTTTTTGTGTTGAGTGTTTCAGGAAACATGTTACCTTTTGTCAATTTGTGACAAAAAGGGGGAGTATAAAAATTGGGGAGATGATAGTGACTCGTCCGATTGATTTTGTCACCGAATTGCCAAAGGGGGAGTTTGTAAGTTCTTGTTGACTTAATTCGGTAAGCAAAATAGTGACCAAAAGTGCCAAGATTCATCATCCATTCAATTACCGTTCGGACGAGAAGAAGTGCCGTTCGGATGCTCGAAGAATTCTATTTTCCTCGAGAGCCTCGTCTGCAATCTAGTTTGCAACCCCGTTCGGACAAGCTCGATAAATAGGAATTCCCGAGAGCCTCGTCTGCAGTCTCGTCTGAACCCCGTCCGGACGAGCTCGATAAACAAGAATTCCCGAGAGCCTCGTCTGCAGTCTCGTCTGAATCCTATCCGGACGACTTTTACTAAAAATGTCATATCTTGAGTTTCAAGCCTCTGATTGGAGCAATCTTTACGGCGTTGGAAAGATAACTCAAGGATCTACAAAGTCATGTTTCACGAGATTTAGCTAATTCCAATGTTTACTAGGTCAAAACGGGCCATAAAGAGAAGACTACGAAGTTGGGCGGAATGGCTCGTTTGCAATCTCGTCCGGACGAGATTGCAGACGGCCATGTGTTAAAAACACTTTCTGGCTGTGTTTTGTTGTCCCGTCCGGACGGCACATGTTCCCGTCCGGACGCCGCGTACCTGTAACAGTTTTAAATGAATATAAACTCTTTCCTAGGTCTAGGGATGATGGGGCTATTATAAATACACCTCTATAGGAAGAGAGAGGGACGAATTTCTGCATCTAGAATTCGCTTTTGTGTGCTAAGAGGGTAGAGTCTATTCTCTCTCTTAGAGTGATCATTTGTGTTTACTTGTTGATTGTTGATGCGAAGTCAACCGGAGTTCCGGTGAAGGGAGATCACGTAGAAGGATTGTGCCAGCTGTCTCTGGAAAGGGCTACTGCGGTAGAAGGCAAGTGGGTCGCTTGTCTTATACAAGATCGTGTCAATTGCAAAGGTTTTGTAAGTGTGAACGTCTTGTAATCCTTTATTCTTTTACTGAGTTAGTTGATTTCCTGGGTTTGGCTGCCCCGAAGAGGTTTTACAATTAGAGAGTTCTCTAATTGGTTTCCTCTTCGTAATCAAAATATCTGTGTTGTTTATTGTTTATTGTTTCATATATTTTTGGTTGTTTATTAATTGTTAGGTCAGATCTATTTCCGCATAAATTGTGTGAAACACCTATACATTCAAAATAGGTGTCGTTTGGAGTCGTAATATAGAATTTTCACTTTTATTAAATAAATACACAGTCCAACATATTTTTTTAGGGATAAATGTAAAATTGGTTCTTGTGGTCGTTGGGGCCTAAATTACAAATTAATCACTCCATGTGGTATAACAAATAATTTATAAGTCTCTGTAGTTGGCATAAATTACAAATCACTCCCTTTTGTAATTTAGGTCAACCACAATGACCAATTTTTCATTTATCCATATTTTTTATTCACTTATCTACTTTTTTTAAAATATTATTTTTTATTATATTATATTCTCTTTCTCATCCGTTGTGCTTCTGAATTCTGATTACCCATTCTCTCTTAGAAGAAAAGAGAGAGTATATGATACAAGAAGCCAAATCTACTTTGTGCTCTTATGGCTGCGTGAATTCTCAAGCGAAGCCAAATCTTCTCTTTCACACCTTTCAATCTCAATACCATGGAAGAATATAGGGTTGGATGTTACGTGAATACATAACAGGCCAGGGATAGCGGGGATAGACTTTATATAGTATTTAATGGAATCTAGACTATTTGGATTTTAAGAGGACTTAAAAACATTTTTCAAACACAAAATTTAGAATTAATTTTCTGCTTAATTTTTATTAATTTATCACCCTTTAAATAAATGACTACAAGACTACTAGAATCAAACTAAATACCTAGAGATAAACGATCATACAAAGAACAATAGAAACCTACTACTAAATAACTTCTGCACCACAATATTACAAATAATTAAAAAATTAACTTAGATAACTATAACTATCATTATTTAACATAATTCTATCCTAATAATAATTCTAACTTCTTGTTTTTTTTTTTTTTTTTTTTAAAATAATAATAATAATAATTCTAACTTATCCCCATAGTGCATTTAATGAGCAGAGCACCAACTCCACTCACTCCCCCCTTACGCACCCCCTCAATTTCAACCGTAGATTGACTTCTTTAAATCTCAGCCATCAAATTAAAGCTCCTTCAATAAAAAGAAAAAAAAGATAGAGCGGCGTGCGTACGTCTTTCCTTCCTGAGTTCGTCTTCTCCAAGCCAAGCAAAAATTCACAGAGATGTCAAACCGGCTTCTTCCACACGATCTTCATAATGAAATCCTGGTAAGACTACCCGTGAAATCGCTTTTAAGATTCCAATGTGTTTGTAAATCATGGAAATCCTTCATCAGCAGTCCTACATTTATTTCCATGCACGTGGAACACAGTGAGAGCACCGACAATTATGTTCACCTATTATATGAAGGTTATTACCGCAAAACGAAAATACACCATACCGATGGTTCATTCCGTGAGTTTAAAAAACATGAACATCCATGCCAAATTGGAGGTAGACGTTATAGAGCTATTGATTGTAAAGGATTAATACTTATTAAGACTATGCGCCAAGAAAACAATGATTTGGCGCCCCTAATTCTTTGGAACCCTGCGATTAGAATGTCTATGACTCTCCCTCAACCTTCTTGCATTGATGTACCCATCTACAACTATTACTGTGTTTACGGGTTTGGTTTTGACCATATAACTAATGATTACAAGGTACTGAGAATGGTGTTTCATGCGTACAAATCTTTTTTGCTTCGGGCAGAGCTTTACAAACTCCGCACAGGTTCTTGGGAGACTGTTGGGGGTGTCGACAATTTTCAGTATGTTGCATATAGAGGTAGGCAGGCTTTAGTGAATGGAGCAAGTCACTGGATTGGGTGTCATAAAAGTTATATGCCGATTGAATCTCGTGACTTTTCTGAATTTGTGGTTGTGTTGTTTCATATGTGTCACGAAGAATTCCGAGTGATGAAGCTTCCAGATCGTTTAAGTAATTTTCGGTCTGATGATGCTATTCTTAAGGTTTCTGATGGATTGCTTTCTTTATTTATAAAGCATAGACATGCTTCCTTGAGTTGCAACATTTGGTTGATGAAGGAATATGGCGTAGTAGAGTCTTGGAGTAAACAATATACTCTTGATTTAGAGGGTTGGTGCTTTGAGCGGATGTACTCTTTTAGGAACAACAAAAAGATTTTGGGAACAGAGCGAGAAAAGCCATTCTTATATGATCCCGAGACAGACATATTCACCAGTCTTGGAAATCTAAGAATGAAAGACGATGGATTTTTTTTTACCACGAATACTTTCGTTGAAAGTCTTGTTTTACTTAATCAAGTAAATGCTTTACAAACATGTCAGACTTGTTTAAAGAAGGCCGGTGATGCGACTCAAAGAAAAGAAAGGAAAAGAATAGAAAAGGAAGACATGCAAAAAGATGGCTAAGCAGAGCACAAAGAGAATAGCTAGAAAGAAAAGGTTAGAAACATTATATCTCTTATTTATTTTTGTTGTTTATTGGTTATTTAAGTTCATATGATTGTCCCATTGCTTGAGCATGAGTCTACATATCAATTGTTAACTTTAATTAATATGCAAGTTTTGTAATTAATAAACTCTTTTCATTTGACCATTCAATGTGGCCAGCCAGGTAAAACATAAATAATTTTGATTTATATGTATTTGTGCATAACAATTATGTTTACCAATGCAATTCCTCGAGTGGTCAATAAATTGTAACAATAAATTGGCTATCTTTTCAGGCTTTTTACTAGCAATGGTGACCAACAATTAACACCTGTGAACCTGTGAAAGGGAGAGGAACAATGGATCGAAGAGCAAGACCATCTGCTTTTACTTGATTATCTTCTTTACTTTGATAACATAATATGTTATTCTTTTTACTTATTTGATGAAAGATGCATTTATGGTGTTTTTTTTTTTCCTTTTCAAATACTCCTTTCAACTATTTATTAGATATTTATTGATGAACTTATATTCCCATGAAATAACAGTGTCTTCTTTGTGTGTGTGTTTTTTTTGTTGTTTCAAATATAAAATGCTATAAATCACTGCTCATTGTAAATATCTTTTCATTGTTGACATTTCAATTTGATATATGTTTCCGATAAAATCTTTTAGTATTATTTGAATAGAAAATGCTAGGAGTTCTTCTAGTATTCTTCTGATGTCGTCCCAACTGTGATGTGACTTTTAAAATCACTAATAGATTGAAACTCAATAATGATAATATCAAATTCAAAGATAATTTTAAAAGTCATATCACAATTGGGAGGACACCAAGAAAATACTAAAAGAACACCTAGCATTTCCTTATTTGAATCCTGCAACTAGCTAGCATATATCCTTTTTGTCGTTTTTTCTTTCTTTTGTGGGTCACATGAACCAATTGTTTTCACATAAAGAATTTTGTAAAGAAAAAAGCGGGTATCACACCTTGCTTGACAATTTAAATTGGGCCTAAAAAAAAAATTCAATTCAATCTATTAAATTGTCGTCCGTCTTTAGAGGAGGTAATTTTTACATGCCCTAAGATTACTTGCTCTAGAGACAAATGTGAGTTTAATAGGCTAAGTTTAAAGATCTAAAAGGCTTAAAATGACTTAAGTTTTTGCCAAAAAGTGTTTTTCGACTTAAAAGCTCTATTTCTCAAACACAATCTCAAACAGGCTCTTAAAATATGTTTGGGATTATGTTTGAGAAATATAAATTTTAAATCAAAAAGTGTTTTTTTGGCAAAAGCTACATTTTTTAGCTTTTACCAAAAGTGTATTTTGGCAATTTTTAGAATAAAAAAGTCATATATATATATATATATATATATATATATATATATATATATATATATATATATATTTTTACCAAACATGTAGCTTTTGTTTGGCACAACTTTTTAAGTATTAAACGTACTTTTTAAGTTGTCTAACGCAATCTCAAATAAGCTCTTAGTCAATGATCTTTCTAATATAATCTCTCAATAACAAGTAACTTCCCAGTTCCGATAAAGACAACTTTGAGTTTGCGATTTCAAAAAATGCAATTTTAAAATGTATAATTTGAAAACTAAATTTTTTTTTTAAACGCAATTAAATTTTTAACAAAATTATAATTTGACATTTAAAATCGCAATTTAACTTTTAAAATTCTTGCTAAACCAACCAAAAAGCATCGGCCATAAAGTTTTTTGTTGGATCGCACCTTTGACCATTTCATCTGAAAATCAATTGGTGTCCAATGAAGGAAGCCAAATCCTTTTATGACATTCGAATATTACCCCGCAAGGTATTTAAGAGCCGTCCAAGTGAACAGAGCAATGGGGCATTATTGAACCTCAACAATCCCTCCCTCAACATGACGCTCCCGCGACTCGAACCTATGACCCTGACTCTGATATCATTTGTTGGATCGGGCCTTTGACCATCTCATCGGAAAACCAATTGGTGTCTAGTGAGAGAAGTCAAATTATTTTATGACATTCAAAATTACACTCCACAAAATATTTAATAGCCGTCCAAGTGAGCAGAACAGTGACATTGTTAAACCTCGACAATGCCACAACCCAAAGAGGCAACAGCCATGAGAGGAGCAGCAAAGTAGGCAGCTTATAACTTTCTACGTTCCCAAAAGCATCACTGATGAGTAATGTCGGCCCCGGCTAAATTGGAATTATGCTATTCTGTAACCGAAATTAAGATAGCCTATTCTCACAATAAGACACTCGAACACGCGCAGCCAAACAAGCAACTTTCTTAAACCAGAGTAAGAGAAGAAACCTACCTGTAGCCAAACGACCTTCTTCTTCTTCTACAAAGAACTCACAGTCGTTCCACCACCACGCGCACAAATCTCCGCGAACATCCCACCTCCTCGCACGGTGTTACTCACGTTCAGACCGCCCGCGTTCGAGCCTCCGCGGGAATCCCACGACTTCGCACCGCTACCACCGCTCGGTGTCGCAAACGCCTCCACGGTATGCACACAACTATACTCTCAATCCACACTACACCACTTCGACGCTCGGTACAGGTCTTCCCTTACTTCCAACACACGAATCACACCGCACCCACAGCACCGCTATACAATTTTGTTACTGGGTTTTGTGCGGAAAAAAGTTTCAGCGAGAGGGATATCCTAATTCCGAATAAAGAACCCTTAATTGAAAAAATGGCATTTAGAATCTTGTCTGTCATCAGTGAAATGTAAGAGGAAATGGCACATTGAATAAAGAACTTGATTGGGTGATTTTGTATGAGATCAGAACAGATAAAGAACCCTTTACTCTATATAATTTAAAAGGTGTTGAATTGCTAATTACTTCTACATTCTTAGTGTTTCTCCAATTGTAAAGTCCTGGAGTTAATGTGCTTAACAATTGGCAGATGGGGGAGCTTGCAGCTGAGAAACATGTTCAATACATTTTATCAGTAGAAAAGGTGTGCTTCATATATATATATATATATATATACACACATTTTTTTAGGTTATTCAAGTACATCTCGAATTGCTTACATGACTCTGTTATTATCATTTCTACCAAAAATTTTGTTTTTTTGTTTTGCTTCTTTTTTTTGTTTTTTTTGGTACTCAGAGAAAGGATGATTTAGTATCTGTTGTGATGGAACATCTGAGAATGAATGGGGCATACTGGGGTTTGACAACTCTGGATCTTCTAGGAAAGCTTGACAACGTAGATGTTGACAAGGTTGTTTCATGGGTCATGGAATGCCAGCACGAATCAGGTTCTAAATGGGTGCTTCTTCTTTTTTGTTTTGTTTTGTGGGATGAATGAATTTCTATTAACAACAAAACAAAGTATACGACACACTCCAGCATAAAAGCTGCTAGAACTCTAGATGCCAACAAGGCACCTTACAAACCAACGCCAAAATTCCAATACATACACTAAATGTACCATTCAGCTGACACTCAGCCTACAAAAAAATCACCAGCAGCTATACAACTCTTCAACTACTAACCAATTACAATTACGAAACATACAAATCATTAACAAGTCGACATATCAACAGGGAGCAAAACCAACTCAAAAAACTCTATACAATTTTCAACAAAACAGAAAACTGCAACTAAGCACATTCTGCTGCCTCTGCATATTTTGATTTGCCAAGCAACTACTCTGCACAGCAACATTCTGCTCCCTCTACAGTTTCTGCAGCCACTGAATCTTCATCAGCAACCAGACAGAAACCATCAAACAATCCTCCAACAATCAGGTCAGACAGGATACCTTAATAAAATAAACCAGCAATGCGCAACAGCTACAAAAAACTAGCTATTACACAGGTTCCAGAAACCAGCACCAGAAGAGGCCATCCCTGCCTCAAATTCCAGAAATCAGCTACAGCAGAGACCGACAGCAAATCAAAAACGTCCTGTTAACTCAGAATAGTTGATGGAATATTCCAACTACTACAAATGGCCACATTCTCCTCATTCATCTTGAATTTACCCTTTCCCATAGTTCTGGTTCTAACCTCCCAACAAATTTTATATAACAAATTTTCTTCCGAGTTCAAATGATTTCCAAATTCACATCATTTCGAGGTCTCCATATGTTGTACACTGCCGAGCCCCATGCCAATTTACACACCACAGCCTTCAACTTTTTACCCTGCCATTCTCCAATGTCTTTCCTTAAAATATCTCGAATCCATAGGAATATCAACCTGGAGGCATCTTTGCATTACTGTCCTCTATATCCTCCTACTAAAACCACAACAAAAAATTAAATGAATGTGTGCTTTGGTATTGCCATTGAGAACCATACCAGTTTCCACCAGTGTACCCTAGTCTGCTTCACCCTCAACTCTTCCCACGTCCCCATGCTAGTGTATTTAGTTGATTTGAAGCTAACCATATAGGGATATCATTATTTTCCCTCCCTATCATGGTTAACTTGCTTTGAATGTTAACCAAATTTTCAGATCTAGCCGGCAACCAATCCCATTCTTCCCCTCTAATTACACTTGACAATTTGTCAAGTTGTGTTCCGTTGCACGTTTCATGAGTTAGAATTCGTTGTCTGATGGTTCCCCCTTAAGATTGCTCTTCTTCCAATATTTGAATTTTCATATTGCTATAACCATTCAATAAGTGCAACTAATTAATGATTAAACTACAAGCTTTCTAATGCCTGTAAAAAAATGAAAAATGTAGATGATTATAGTAATGAAGCAGATGATGACACTTGGCTTTGCAGGTGGGTTTGGTGGTAACATTGGACATGACCCTCACATACTGTATACTCTGAGCGCCGTACAGATTTTAGCCCTTTTTGACAAGCTAAATGTTCTTGACGTTGATAAGGTGACTAATTGTATCCTTTGGTATACTGATTGGTGGACTTTAAAATTGTTCAAACTTGACAAGAGATCTTCTATATAATATCATATTAAATAGTGCTTTGTTTTTGTTTCTTTAAAAGTTTGTAGTAGCTGTAGTTTTTATAACTGTTGCAACTCTTTCTACATCCAGATATCCATGCTAGTTAACTGATAGTTTCAAATTTTCTATCTTGTTGATATTTAATGTTGGGTGGAATTTCCACTTTTGCTGCTCAGGTAGGTAACAAAGACATAGATAGGCTCTGTATAAGAGATTTTAAGCATTGGCAAAACTTAATATTTAAACCAACAATATAAAGCAGTGTATATCTACTGTTTCTTGTGGTTCTTAATATTTAAGTCAGATATTGCTGGGCTGCAAAATGAAGATGGATCTTTTTCAGGGGACATGTGGGGTGAAGTTGATACACGGTATTCATTGTTGTTTGGCAGATATTCCCTTCTGCTTTGTTATTTGGCATGTCACTGTTTTGGAAGTTAGCATCTTTGCAATTATATTTTACCAAACCAATTCTTTTTCCTACAGGTTCTCTTATATTTCTCTTTGTTGTCTCTCAATATTACGTTGTTTGAATAAAATCAATGTGGAGAAGGCTGTGAGCTACATTGTAAGCTGCAAAAATTTGGATGGTGGATTTGGAAGCACACCTGGTGGGGAGTCCCATGCAGGGCAAAGTATGTTAGATATATAACGCATAATCTTTGTGTGAAGTTTAACTTTCAGACTAGTACTTGATAAACCAAGTGTGTGTTTTACTATCATCTCGGTCTTTATTTCTTTGTTGGTCGTATTAGGGTGGAACAATTGTTCGGATTTTGCATCTATTAAAAAAAGTGTGTTTAGCTTTTGCTCAGAAGATCCTTACTCCTTTCTCAGATTCAATCGCTGACAATTTTTTAAATTTTGCATCTTTTTAGTTCAAACCTCCATGCTTGATGGAAGCCATTTCCTTCTCTTTTTTCTTTTTTTTTGGTCCAACAGTAATCTACAATAATCCATGCTTTTGTCTGAATAAATTTAAAGTGGAGGTTGCTTAGGCTCACATTCTGCCTATAGATTACAAGTATTGCAGAAAGGTCTGCGAAGTGGAGGTTGCTGTAAAACAGTTTCTTATTGTCAAGAGTTGTACATGAGCTGTCTGTCCAAGTCACTTGTTTATCTCACGAGCAATGTTGACTTAGCTGCTTCTTGAGCTGGTTATGCTAGAGCTGACTACCTTATCTTTTTAAGATAAGTTCAGTTCTTAGGTCAGAGGTCAATACGTAAGTTATTTGAGTGCTCCATACCCAACTGAGATTGTGTGAAGCTTGAGTAGCTTGGTTTGTTTTATAACCCTGTCCTGCATGGATTAGTAGTTGGTGCTGTAATCAAAAGAAAAGTATAAGTGATGAAATAGAAGAAACACTAGAAAATATGTGATTCCTATCTGCATGACACCATTCACAGGCAAATCTCAACTGTGCTTCCACTATAACTTTAAGCTGCAACTGTAAAATAATGGACTTTTTTTGCCCTTTTCCTTTACCAAGTGCCTCACTTCTCATTAGAGTCGGATATTTGAGAGTCGCTCAAAATGCTTGAAACTATTCATTTCATTTTGGCCCGTGTCACCTTTCATTACACTTAACAGTGTTGAACATCAGTCAATTCAAGCTGAAGTTGATACATAGGTGGTAGATATTAGTGTTCTCCTGCATAAGCTATGTAAATGTAAAAATTCAACAGCTATGTTTTTGAGTTTTCTGCATGTCAAATTTAGACTTGAAATTATGCCATGCATTGTCTGCATATCAAACCTTAGTGGTAATTTGCCATATCTATAGTGTTAGGTTCTTAATATCCTGTGTACAATTATGCTTTTTATTTGTCTGGGTGTCAAATCTAGTCCTTGGACTCTAATGAAATTCTTCTGTGTCCACTGTGATTGCAGTTTTCTGTTGTGTGGGTGCACTTGCATTAACAGGATCATTGCATCATGTTGACAAGGACCTTCTTGGGTGGTGGTTATGCGAGCGGCAAGTTAAATCTGGAGGTCTTAATGGCCGTCCTGAGAAACTTCCCGATGTGGGTGTATACTATATTTATTTATTATTATTATTTATAATAATTATTCTTTTGATTGAGACTTAGTTTTCCAAACATGGGACATTTTAGTAGTCTTCCTCACTGATTCTGTTGCATCAATTCAGGTCTGCTACTCGTGGTGGGTTCTTTCTAGCTTGATCATGATAGATAGGGTTCATTGGATCAATAAGGAAAAGCTTGTTCAGTTCATCTTAGACTGCCAGGTCTGAATGGGCTACTCTGTAGATTCAGATTATACCTGTTGGGAATTCTGGGCTTTTAGTCCTGTGTTTATTTCTGTATGTTTGCTTGAATTCTTTTAAGTTTCTCTGAGATATTGTACTTTATCGAAAATCTCAGGATATGGAAAATGGGGGTATATCTGATAGACCGGACGATGCTGTGGATGTCTACCATACGTACTTTGGGGTGGCTGGTAACTAAATGCTGCCTTACTGCCTTTTGGGCTTCTCATTTTTCTGTCTCTGACCTATGCATATGGCATGTGTTAAATCTTTGAACTTTGAGTTGGATCACCATTTCATGTTCCCACTCATTCATTCATTAAGGACTAATAGAACCTGCTTAAAAATGGGAGATCTTTATGGCTGGAAACTGATACGGCACATGATTTTATAATATACCTATTATTTTCTTACTATTTAATCTATAGGGATTAGGGAGGGTTGGGTGAGATTGTGTGGGAAAAGCATAGACTCATTATGTGCAACTGTTCTGCATCCATTTTCGTTTCACCTGATGTCTATTTATCAAATCTAAAGTCAATTCATATTTGTTGTTGCAGGACTCTCACTTCTTGAATATCCAGGATTGAGAGCCATAGATCCAGCTTATGCACTGCCTGTTGATGTTGTAAACAGAATTTTCTTCGGCAAATAATTCTCTTTAGTCATCCTCTATAACATCACTGGAAGCAATTTGGTACCTTTTTTGTTTCTCTGATAACATAAGGAACATTAAGATTGTATTGCTACATATATAAAGCTTCTCCAATGCTGTTTTCAGTATATTCCCTTGTAGATTGACCTAGTTTCTAAAAATTGCATTCACTCGTCGTATCTTCAATGAGTAATGTTAGAAACCACATTTTTATCCCATAATTGTGATGTGGCAATTCCAACTGACCCTTGAATAATGTTATATAAACTCCCTTTTTAAAACTACCATTTAATTAAAATTCAATATAGATTCATCACAAAATAGAAATATTTTTAAGTTGTAATTAATTGACATGATGTATAAAATCCGCCATTCAAGCCAACATTTTTCTTATCTTATTTAACATACTAAGTTTACGAATATTATTTCGAGAATAGACATGGTGTTATGTAAATAAAAACCTTATCATTATTGAGTGTCGTTAGAGGTAATACAAGTGTCTTACTTATCAAAAAAAAAAAAAAGAGGTAATACGAGTGCCTTGCAAGCTGATGTGGCTGTTCATGTGGCACTACCATGTCATCCACAATCAAATATTTGAAAGAGATTTTTGAAATACTACGAAGTGGAAATATTGAGACAAGGTTTGAAGGATTTTGATCAGTAAAGATTCTTTGATAATTGTCTTGAAAAGTAAAGGTACCTTATAATCGGTATGAAAAAGTAGATATTTTGTCAACCATATTTGCCTTGAAAAGTAAAGATGCTTCATAATTGGTCTAAAAAAGTAGATTCTTTGTCGACCATGATTGTTCTGACAAGTAGATTCCTTTATAATTTTTGGAATTCGGGAATAAGAATAACTTATATGTGGAGGTTGCACAACCCTCCACTAAATGAGTGACAACTAAACTTATTATAAATTAGAAAAAAAGTTTGAATGCACTAAATTATACCAACCTAGGGGGTGTTTGGCAAACAACATGCTTTTACACGGCACTATTCTCCTATGGGTTGGCACCTCTTCGTCAGGTACGGCTTGGTTGAACAGACTGGCTTCAGTGAGTCATAATAGCTGGTTTGAAAAATTGGAGGACACCCTATTTCTATTTTACCCCTTCGAAACACCTTACAATGTGCCCAATTTTTTCTCCTGTCTCACAATACCCCTCTTCCTCAGCGAGAAACTTCTTCCTAGTAAGAAACGTCTTCCTCTTCCTTACACCGAGTCGTCTCAATGTTCTTGTAATTAACAAGAACAACATCAGTCCACTGCCACCACACCCAGGCTGATTTCCACCACCGGTAAGTGATATTCTCTATCTCTTTGTCTCAATACTATTTGGTAGTTCTTTTTATTCATCTGAATCTATTTGATATTGGTGCAGACAACAATCCCTATGAAATTCCTTGAAGTTGTGGTTTGTGTGGAGTGATCTTTTTTGTGAGATTATGGTGACCATTATGAATGTAAGTTGTATGTTGTATATGGCTACATATGTTTGGTTTATTTTTTGTATAACCAACAATGTCGAAACTTGCAATATAACCCAAGAAAATACCATAGTGCATATGCAACTATTAAATTGAAAGTGCTCTAGAAGAAAAAAAAAAAAAAAAATGCAGGTGAAACTTAGAATTTTCAATTACATCAAGCATCTAGTTGCAGACATCCTTAAATACGAAGGATTTTTTAAGGGCCTTACTTAAAATCCCTTGTTAGTTAAAAAAATTAAAATAGTCCAAAAAAAGAAAGAACTTTCATCCACTACTGAGCGGTGCGAGTGGGCTGGGCGGCGGGGTTCGCTGGGCGGTTTGGGTGCGGCAAGGCTAGTTGGGCAGTGGGCTAGTGGGCGGTGCGGTGCGAGTGAGCTGGGCAGTGGGCTAGGCGGCGGTGAGCTAGACAGCGGTGGGCTGGGCGGCAGTGAACTTGGCACGGTAGGCTGATATATTGGAGAAAGAATGGGAATGATTATTGCAATTTGCGTGAAAAAACTGGGCGGCGGTAGGCTGATAATTAGGCCATTGCATTGCTGGATTTGGCATGATTACAATTTACGGGCTGGTCCCTTTGAACCCTTGATTCTATGGAATCTCGGATCCCACAATTAGAATGTCTATGATTCTTCTTCCATCTTTCATCAATGTTGCCAACACCAGCTACTACAGTGTATTTCACGGGTTCGGTTACGACCATATAAGTAATGATTATAAGGTACTGAGAGTGGTGTACGGTGATGAGACATTTCCACCTATAGCAAAACTGTTTAAACTCCGCACAAGAGCTTGGGAGACTATAAATGGCTTCGACGACTTTCACTATACTATATATAAGGGTACCAGTATATTTTTGCCACAGGCTTTCGTGAATGGGGCTACCCATTGGTTAGGATATAAAAGGTATTCCAACTTTGAAGAATATGCGGTCTTGTTGTTTCATATGAGTGATGAGAAATTTCGGGTTATGAAATTTCCGAATGTTCTAAATAATACACTACAATTCGATTTAATTTCTCTAGTTGTTTCGGATGGATTGCTCTCTCTAATAGCGTTGAACAATTGGGTCAAGTCAATTGTTGCGTTTGGTTGATGAAAGAATATGGCGTATCAGAGTCTTGGACTAAACAATATACTATTAATTTAGGGGATTGGGAATTGTTGTATCAAAAATTCATTAGTTTCAGGAACAAAAGCGAGTTTCTAGTTGTGACAAGTAGTCAAGAGTTGGCCTTATATAATCTCAAGACCCATAGATACGTTTTTCTTGGAATTAGAAAAAAAAAAAATTGTCTTGGTTGATTTTCAAAACATGCATAGAAAGCCTAGTTTTACTCGGTGAAATAAATGTTGTTTGAGAGTAGGAGACTTCTTCAAGGGAAAGGATGCGGCTCACAAAAGCTCATGGCAGTGGCAATTTCAATTCTTATAGAAAAGTATAAGGTTAGACAATTGTACTATATTGATTTAAGGGATTAGGGAGGGTTTGAAGCGGTTTTTCATATGAAGTATGCCCTTAAGCAGTTGTGTTTTTTTGTTTTGTCAATAAATCATCCGCATCATTTTGTTGTTGCTTATTTTGTTCATATCGTCATTTTTTTTTTTTTTTAAGTGAAACTCAAATTTTCTCATTAATAAATCATCATAACATACAAATTTCAGAAAATTACGAAACATCAAATCAAAAAACTCTCAGAGATGATTGTATCATGAAGGAAACTAGGATATTCGTCCATCCATGTATTATCTACATCTTGTTGGACAGCCGCTTTTGCCGAGAGATGAGCGGTCATATTTGCTTCCCTCCTTATATGTAGCACTTGCCAAGAATGGAAACTATTTAGAATAAATTTCGTATCAGCTATAAAATTCCCATATCGTCACATTGTTTGCACATAAGCTTAAGTATCAGTTGACTCATTTTGAATTGATGTTGTCGCATGGCTTGCCAGTTTAGGGTATTAATGTTTTGATCTTTATGGTCAGTTTGTGATTATGGTTTCAATAAGTTTGTTTTTAAAAATTGCATTTTTTAAATTGCCATTTTTTAAAATCGCAAAGTTGTTTGGTAAAACATGTTTAAAAGTATATATATATTTTTTATCAAATATTTGTTATGTGAAATCGTGATTTTGGTTTACGTCCGCGATTTTTCAAATAAGTACCCCATGACCTGCTTATAGAAATCACATATTTTTTTCTTCATATTTTAGATCATGTGCTTTTTAAATTATAATGTTAAAGATATCTTTTAAAAAAATAGATTATTCTTGTGAAATCGTAATCTTAATCACAAACCTTTGCATAACAATTGATGGGTATAGAAATAAGCCCGACAATACAGCCCAAAATTAGGCCTATCGTCACAAGAGCTCTAGAAGTTCTATAAACCAGAAATAAGGTCTTATCTTTTACCACACTTAGGTACAAAGCTCATCCTACCTTTAAAGAAGCTCTCTCCACACTTTCTCTCCTCAAGCTCAGAAACATTGACTTGAGCGTTAGAGTGGACGACCCCATCCCTCGTCTTGTAGGTGATCATTGGCCCTGTCCGAAGGCGCGAAATTTGGATCTATCAACAACTGCTAAATTCCTTTAGTGGTTAATAAATGATATAGAGGTGCTTCGGTCTTGGCAAAAAACCATTATGTTTTTCTGTCTTTTATTAAAATGTTGACACCTCATCTAAATACATTTTAAGAAACTAAAACTAAAACACGTAACTATCTTTTAAACATTAAAAAACCAACCAATCCACCGGATGGAGAGAAATACGCCGGAGAGAGATTACCGGCGGAGGCGTGGCGGTAATCTTTAAATCTCATGGCTATCTTTTTAGGCTTTTCATTAACAAGCGTGATCAACAGTTACTAACTAGGAGAAAAGAGGAGCATGTGAAAGAGTAAAATTACCTAGTTTGACTTGATTGCCTTCTTTGCTTCACTAAGATAACATTTAAAGTACACATAAACAAACCGTTGACTCCTCGTCTCTCTTATTTGCATATTTTAATTGTTAGTTGATTTCTTTCCTTTTTTTTTTCTTTGGCAAAGCGAGATTTCTTTGAAAAAAAAAAAAAAAAAAACAAAAACAAAAAGGATACACAAGTAGTAATTTAAGTTAAAAAGATGAGCAAAACAAAAAGATTACATCAATGAACAACCGCCTATAAAAATAAAAGATTATTTTTCTTAGGTTTCTTTTAACCATTTTTTTTTAAAAAATATTATCCAATAATAATTATTAATACTTATTTATCACGCTTATATTATATTAAACACATAACAAAAATAAAATAAAAATAATTTATAATACGTTAAATAAGCAACATAAATTTAGTGTGAAGTATGAGGAAAGCTCACGAGTCACGAGCGATTGTGTACGGCGAGAACCCGCCCGAAACCCGACCCATTTTCAACCCAATCCAGTATTCCAGTCGGTGCTCCAGCGCATAAATGTATATAAACTGAAGTCATTTTGCCGCTTCATTTGAACGAGACTGTTTGTTTGTATAAACCTTCCTCGACACACTTTCTCTAAGAAAATGAGTTTGGATTTGTCTCGCTCTGCTAACTCGTCCGGCAGCCAAAGATCCAAGCGAGGCTTCAATAATAACAACAATTCGACCTCTTCAAACCGTTCCAGTAACAGTAATGATAGCAATAAGAAGAAGAAGGTTAGCCAGAAAACCCTAGGCGTGGCCTGGGGCGCCAATTCTATCTCTTCCTCTCGCTCCTCCTCCTTCCGCAAATCACCGTTCTCCGATTTCGGCAGGTGCTCTTTTTTCTTCTCAATTCTTCCAAAAAAAAAAAAAAAAATCGTTTAATGTAGATTTTCTGATATAGTTTAGATGTATTCGGGATTTTTTTTTTTTTTTTTTTTTTTTTTTTTTTTTTTAAATTTTATATATATATGTATATATACTTTTTTTGGATTCAATGATTGAGGATAATTGGGAAATTTGTATGCTAAACATCGGTGTAGTTAGTGCACAACGTCCAAGTACAACATGGTTGCCATTTTTCTTCTGTTTAGTATTTAAATAAAATAGATGTAGCTTTGTGATATATATATATATATATATATATATATATATATATATATATATATATATATTTTGCATTCTTTTTGTTTTTGTTTTATTTTTTTATTTTTCCTTTTTGAGTTTTTCCTTTTCAGTTATTGAACTCAACTAGCCTTAATTGAGGTCAGCTACATGGATTCTTTTATGCTAATCGGCTCTATGTTGGGCCATTGTCCTCAGTTACCTCTTTAATAATCATGTCCTGTACTCCCTGCTTTTGTGTTCGATTATGTGTGTTAATGTGCGTGTGTTGTAGATTGCAACTTGTTACAGTTCTATTGACAATTGCAATGTAGTTATATGGTGGAGAAGAATCGGAAACTTCAGAAGCAGTTTGATGTGGAAGCTTCAGCTTCTTCTCATAGTGATTCGGGTTCCGGGAAGCCTATATTTCATGGAGTTTCCATCTTTGTTGATGGTTTCACGGTTCCTTCCAGTCAGGTTCAATTGCTGTCCAGTAATTATTTTTGGAGCTCTGCCTGGTAGCTGAGAAATAACAGCAGGAATAATGAAAATAAAAACAGATATAAAAGTTATCCACTTTAGACTTTATATTCAAATTCTTCTGGCCATGATCTGAATTAATGGATTATATAATTTTTCATGAAAGGAAAATGATTATATAATTCTTCTATAGTAAAATTAAATAGGTTAAGGTTTTCTTATTCATTGGTGGGATGAGGTGGGATTTAGAAGCCAAATAGTGGAAGTTGCTAAATTTTGAATTTATTATTTCTTGTTATCCTCAATGTTATAGAATAGAAAGCAAGGGCTATTGTTACTCTGGCATTTTTCATATTTATTTATAGCAAGTTATTTCAGGAACTGCGAGGCTACATGTTAAAGCATGGTGGAAGATTAGAGAATTACTTTTCAAGACGTCGTGTAACCCATATTATCTGCAGTAATCTCCCCGATAGTAAAATTAAGAACTTGAGGTTTATCTTAGTTTTCTTTTTTAAACTCATTACATTGGATTTTTTTTTTTTTTTTTTTTTGTTGGAGAAATTCAATTTTATTGTTATTGTTTGTACTTCCAATTCAGATCTTTTAGTGGTGGGCTCCCAGTAGTGAAACCCATGTGGATTTTGGATTCTGTTGCTGCAAACAAACTTTTGAGTTGTAAGTTTATGCATTTTGTTGGTTTAGACTTTTATTGATACATAACATGGTTAGACACTTGAACAATATAGTTCAGTCCCCTCAATATGGTTAAGGTTTGAAATTTTCAATGCATCATTCCTCATTATCAGTTTCCAAGGTCTGAAGATTTCTTTTTCTTCTCATTTGCTATTGATTTCATTTTGTCTTGACCAGGGGTTCCTTACCAACTTGACCAGCTTGCTAATAACCAACCAAAGCTGTCAGCCTTCTTTGCTCTGAAAAGCAGCCCACAGTCCCAGGATGCTTTGCCTTGTGCACCTGTTTGTCCAGGAAATCCTGAAGCCGAAGATTCATCTTTTAAAGGTGGCACATCAGTTGATGCATCTTTTTCTGATGTGGGTGAACCCGTTGAGCACAGTGGGCTAATTAGTGGAGAATCTAATAATCTTATGAATAAGAACTCGAATGTATCATTACTTGAGGAGCCAGCTAGCAGTTGTGGCAAACCTTCCGAAGTGACTATGACAAAACCAAGTAATTTTGATGTGGAAGATGAGAGCAGTGTAAGAAATGAACTGCAGTCAAGTCATTACCAACCCTCAGCATTGGTTAGCAGCAACTTCATGGACATTCATAATATGAAAGGTTCACCAAGTTCAACAGTTGGTGGGCCTTCTAATCAGCATCATTCAACTCTTGAGGATCCCAATTTTGTGGAAAATTATTTCAAGGTACTGAAATAGAAACAAAATTTCCTGTCAGAGATATGGTTGTTTATTCAATAAATATGTGTTTTGATAAGTTTGTTTGCTTGATGTGTTCAAATGAATATCAAACAGAACATTTTGTTCCCTCGAGTTAGTTATGGATTTTGTATGTATCTCCCTAGGGCATTTTCTGGTTGTACTTTTACCATGTTTTGCTATCTGCAGAACTCAAGGCTACACTTCATAGGAACCTGGAGAAATCGATACCGTAAGCGTTTTCCCAGCTTTTCTAATGGGTTTAAGTTCACAAGTTCCAATACTAAAGCCTCTGCTCCAAAGACTGCTGTTATACATGTTGACATGGTAATCTCTATTCCCTTGGCTGTTGTAATTGTGGCTTTTTCATATTTATCATTTTCCTTTTGTGATGGATATACTGTGGTTGTCAACTATACTAATTTTGGAGTAATGTGATTTTTGATCCTGCAAGTATAGATGTACTTTTTTGTTCCATCCTGTATTTATAGTTGTTCCATGATGCTAATGTGCTCTTTCAGGACTGCTTCTTTGTCTCAGTGGTCATCAGGAGCCATCCTGAAATGCAGGATAAACCTGTAGCTGTATGCCATTCAGACAACCCGAAAGGGACTGCTGAAATTTCATCTGCAAATTACCCTGCTCGAGATTATGGTTGGTTTGTGCAAAGTTCTCTCTATCTCAATTAGTCTTACCCTTCGTCTTGGAGGGTTTTTATTCTGTATTTAAGTCATATTCTTATTCTTACAGGAGTTAGAGCTGGAATGTTTGTTAGAGACGCCAAGGCTCTTTGTCCCCACCTGGTCATTTTTCCATACAACTTTGAAGCTTATGAGGAGGTAAGGAGTAAACTATACCTTTGGGCTTTGAGCATGTAATTTTCCTGTTCAAATGAATTGCGGGCAGAGGGTAAGAAGTTGCCTTTCTATTTTCATCTTCTGTTTTGTGTATCATTTTATCTTTTTACCTCTCTCTCTCTCTCTCTCTCTCTCTCTCTCTCTCTCTCACCCCTCTCTAATTTTTTTAAATAGCTGTTGAGTGGGTTGACTAGAAGTGTATTATCTGTTGGATAATTTGCAGGTAGCTGATCAGTTTTACAACATATTGCATAAGCACTGCAACAAAGTGCAGGTTTGCTTGAAAAAATGCATTCATTCAGTGTACATCAGTTTTCACTTGCCACCTTGTAAGTATTTTTACTGCTGTTGAATGTAGGCTGTAAGCTGTGATGAAGCATTTTTAGATGTTACAGACACAGACACAGAGGGGGATCCCCAGCTTCTTGCTTCAACAATAAGAAAAGAGATTCTTGAGACTACCGGGTGCACTGCAAGTGCTGGGATTGCTGAAAATATGCTTATGGCTCGTCTTGCCACTAGAACTGCAAAACCAGATGGTCAATGTTGCATTCCTCCTGAAAGGGTAATTTTTTTTTTTTTTTTTGGCGGGGGGGTGGGGGTGGGGCGCGTGGGTGGGGGGTGGGGTTGAATTTTCATGTTTATAATTTGTTTTGAACTTTCAAGCTTGCAAAGCATGAAATTTTACACCCTCATTATTTTGTTGGGATTCAGTGTCTTTTTCCTTTTTTTTTTTGGTGAATCGTGAATTGAAAACTTCTAGTTGTCTGTTCAGGAACTAGTTCAAACATAATTTTGTTTTTAAATTCTGAGAAATGTTTGTTCATTTATTCATCTTTTTTTGTTTTTTGTTTTTTTTTTTTGTTTTTTGTTTTTTTTTTTTTTTTATAGTCCCATAGCTCATAATATGTAGAAGTTTTATGCCGGGTAGTTGTCGATATTTGACGTTTCTCCCTCTTTTTTGCTCTCTTTACAAATAATTATTAAAAAAAAAAAAAAAAATCCCAATGAAGTTTGTGGTCCAAGGACGCCCATCTTCATAAACTTCACCTCATCTTATTTGTATATGTTCTATATGCTTGTTTGCATCTCTTCAACCAACTCATTGTCTATTTTCTTAATGGCCGTGTTGAGTCTATTGACTATCGTGGATCTATAGTTGGAATTTGGAAGAGTTGACTATAATTGTTGCATCACATGTCACCAAAATTGATGAAATTACCTTTTGTGGACCTTCCATGAGTCACTATTTTGCTTTGATCAGTCGAACTAGGTCATCTTTTCTAGTGCACTGTTCTTCTTTTTATCCTTTTTCTTTTTCTTTTTTAATTCAAGTCTCACTGCAATTATCTATCCACACTGCAAATGATGGGGGTTGACATTCTTTTGAACTATTGAGGATCCTTAATCTTCCATTGGTTGCACGTTTTACTTTTGTCCTTAACACCCCATGGGAGCTTTATTTATTTATTTATTTTATTTTTATTTTTTATTTATGATGAATAAACCCCATGGGAACTTATTGTTGATACAATACTTATGAAATTCTAGAGCATAGCTGAAAACTTGGCTTACCCTTTTTTGTTTCATGAGTTGAATTTCTCTGGTGTGATTTATGTTGCTGCTATATGATGGGCATGTTGCATTCCGAGCTCTGTTCTTTTCTGGTTTCCCCCTAACTTTTTATGTCTTTAATCATGCTTGTTGATGTTTGCTTTGTTTTTAACTTCACCTCTAATATCTGTAAGATTGACTTTCAAAATTTGATTTGTAATGCGTATTTTGTTACTGATACTTCGTAACTTGTTCTAACACACCTATGATGTGCTTCTTTTGGTCTTCTAGGTAAAATCATTTTTCAACATGTTTGAATGATGATTTAGAGACAAAACTTTTTATGGAACTAATGTCTTTAGTCCTTTTATCATACCATGTTGTCGTTACATAAATATTACTATATAAATCTTTTTTATTTTTAACATCTTGAAGTGGGTGGCAAGGGTGACCTAGATTTTTTACACTTTCTATTTTTCTTTTTTCTTTTCTGTCAAAACTTTCCAGTTGGTGCCATTTGCTCATGGTGACTTTTTGTTGGCTAATATTGTACCTATATGCAAATATCATTTAAAGCTATATATAGAAGTCCAGGAATGTTGTGGATACCTCCATATTGCCTAATGTTGTTTGAAAATGTCAGGCGGATGATTATTTAAGTCAACTTCCAATCAAGGCACTTCCAGGAATTGGGCATGTTTTGGAGGAGAAGTTGAAGAAGCAAAATGTTTGGACTTGTGGACAGCTGCGTATGATTTCCAAGGTCTTTTCTATACGAGGCATATTTTCTGTGGTTCATTTCCAAAATGGTTATGTTCCTATCTATGAAGTTTACATTATTTGTTTTCTTTCCTCGAGTTGCAAAATGGAGCATCTCTTATTCTGGTCTATCTTCAATTCTAGACGTACATAATTATACGATAATCTTGACCAGGTCATGATCTGACTAGTCAAATTTGCTCAACATTGATATTGCAATATGTATGAACAACCTCACAAACATTCAGAGCCAACCTTTGCAAATCAGTATGTTTTTTTTTTTGTTAAATTTTTAATAAGTGAGAACAACATTTTGACTAATCTTTTCAAATAATTGTGGTATTAGGAAAGAGATGCAAAGTGAACGAGTACTTAAGACCTTAGATAACTTGATAGAAACATAGATATATTAAAATCCTTACAGGAGATTGCTACAAAAGCTAGTGCAAATTTCTGACTTAACTGAAATTAATTTATGGATTATTAATTAAATAATAGCCAAAATTCTCAAATATGATGTCCCTTTAAATTTTCTCAGATATATAGAGAAAAGATCAATATTTTAAATTTTACTAAACTATAGCAGAAAAAGATGTTGTAATCACTTTTTTATTTCCCTTCCTAATTAGAAAAAAGGACAGGGATACCATATTCAATATATGCCTCAGGAACTCGGGAAAATGTAGAAAAGAGTTAGCACAAGTATAATAAGCAAATTTGGGTGATAATTGTTGTTTATATGAAGTAAACATCTGTTTCATATCAGGTATAATTCTTAGACTTTCTTTTCAATTAAGGAAGGGATTTAAAAAGGGACTTTCTATTCAGTTTAGCATTGAATTCTTAAGGTTCTACTGACCCTGGGAAGAGGGAACCTCTTGATAATGCAAATTCAAGTCCTTATGGAGCAATTTAAGAAGATTTGAGATTTTATCTAGTATGTCAAAACTGACATCTAGATTTGTTTCCATAGTTTGATGTAAAAAATGCTCGTTTGCTTCAGTTTGGCCTGTAGAGTATTTTACCTTACTTCTCACCCTAAGAAAAATGCTGCCTTATACTTTTTGATTGGGTTTTATGCTGTTCTTTAAATATTCATGTCAGAACTTATGCGGACCTGAAGCTGATAATGTCCTGATAATTATTTTCACGGTACGCACAAACACTTCATGAATTAGTTATCTTCCTAGAAGTCTGTGGATAATGGGTAAATCATTTTTCCTCCTTGGCTATCTTTGGAAGGAATAATCCTCGGAATTGTCTCAGTAAGCTATTTGTTAGGGATTGTATCCTAATCGCCTGTCTTTCGCAATACCTTGTCAGACAAACCTCAAAGCTTTATTCATATGATTTAAAGTTATTATTTTCCTATTATTGTGAGTGAGTTATTTCGAACTTATATTATTTAAATATGGTGATGTTCAAGTATATTACTATTCACACCTTTTTGGCATCTCCAGGACTCTCTTCAAAAGGACTTTGGAACGAAAACTGGAGAGATGCTGTGGAATTATAGCAGAGGAGTAGATAATCGGTTGGTTGGGGTGATACAGGTATTAGCAAAGAACATGATTATAATTAACTACATAGTTTTTAGTTCAAATAATTGCTTTCTCTTTAGTTTATGCTTGAGATAGCCAAGTACCAATTCAAACATATGTGTTGGTTGTCATGTAAGTTCTTTGCATTTTGTCAAATGGATGTTATCTACTTTCTTTCATTTTTTTTCTTCAAAAATTTTCCGTTAATTAGGTGCAGTGCTTGGCTGTAAAATTCAATTAGTAAGTACATAGTTATTAGTTTTTTTTCCTAGTCGTATACACCTATTAGTTACTAAGTTGATCTTATCTGAACTTTTTTTTTATTATAGATTGCAATGGCTTATAAGATTGTATATCACCTATCTTCATCTAATGCTTCAGCAAAGAATTTCATGGACCACTGTATAGTTTAAACACCTCCTTGCAACAATGGACTTTTATCACGCTAAATTTCATTCTGTGATTGGATGAAAAGAGGTGCCGATAGCAACATGAGCTCATCAACTTGAATTAGCTTTCTTGTTCAGATCAATCTTCTTTTCTTCTGTGTTGTTCATTTACCATCGTTTCAACCTTGCTTATCAGATAATGTGATCTGCAGGAAAGCAAGTCTATCGGTGCTGAAGTGAATTGGGGTGTGAGGTTTAAAGATGTGAAAGATGTTGGTATTCTGATGCACTGTCAAGCTAGTTTGTTTGGTTTTTTTTTATTTTTTTTTAATTTTTTATAAGAGGTTTGAATGGATAGAATAACATAGTAGTTATTTCAGTGTCAAAACTTCCTCTCAAACCTCTGCAAGGAAGTTTCATTGCGCTTGCAAGGTTGTGGAGTGAAAGGGCGCACTTTTACCCTGAAGGTATTGTCTTTTTGTTAAATATACCATTTGCATATATTTATTATTAATCACTTTGAGTGTAAAAAATAAAATTAAATTATTAATCACTTGAGTGGTTCATGAGTGGGTTCAAATTGACTGGTATAATTCCTTAAGAGATTATTATGCTTTAGATATTTTGGGAGCTTCTTCTAAATGATGGAATTTAATTAATTTGAAACTTCTTGGTTTATGTGATGCATTGATCTAGATAAAAAAGAGAAGAAAAGATGCTGAGGAGCCTGCAAAGTATATGGGCTGTGGAGAATGTGAAAACCTGAGCCACTCCACAACGGTAGAAATACATATTTTTATTCACATATCTATGTGTGCAATCATATCTATGCTGGCATCAATAAATGGTTGTGGCTTTGGGGATTTGGATTTAAAGGTCAATGATGTTATAATAGGTTCCAGTTGCTACTGATGATGTGGAAGTACTTCAAAGGATATCAAAGCAGCTTTTTGGGACCTTCCATTTAGGTAAGTTAGCTTTCCCATATTTAAAATATTTCTCTTGTTCTTTAGTATATATAGAAAAACTTATGGTGTATTTCTTTTCTTTACATAGAACTTATTGTTTGATTGAACTACAGAATTTTCACTTCTCTCACTCTTCCTCACCCCCCAGTGTGCGTCTTTTTTCTTTCCATTTTTGCTTCTGCCTCTTGCAATATAACTGTAATCTATTCCAAATATAGGAAGAGTGAAGTTAGCATTTGTTTTTTCTCGATAGAAGTATACAAAGGCATTCCTATCTAACAGTTGTGACTGGCCTTGGTCTGTCACTGTGTTTGTCACGTATGGACTTGTACGGGTTGGGTGTTGGAACCAGATCTTGACCATTATAGGTTAACTACTCCTCTTTGCTGCACTTTCCTTGATAATAGTAACATGTGTTCTCAGGTTAGTTTTGCAGTAGGAGATGATTTTCCATTTAAAAGGTTCTTGCTGAACGTAATTTTAATCTAGCATCTTCCTTGATAGTACATAAATGATTTTCAAGGTTAGTTTTATTGTAGGAGATGGTTCTCCATTTAAAAGTTTAAAACATCTTCATGTTTAGCTGCTTATTGATTTTACATAGATGTCAAGGAGATTCGGGGTCTTGGCTTGCAAGTTTCCAGGCTTGAAAGTGCAGATAATTCTAAGCAAGGTATGTTGTGTTTTTGAATATTGTCCTTATTTTCTTATCACATCAGCCGTTATGTTGTATGTTGTGCCTGTTTTAAGAGTAAATTAAACCCCTCCACCCCCGCCCACCCACACACACACACACACACACACACACACTCCCCCAACAAGCCACGCTGCTTGGTAGCTGTAGTACTTTATTGTCTGATGGTGAACCTTGTTACTTCATTGTTTGAAGCCTTTGAGAGAAATTCTTTGAAGTCATGGCTCATCTCTGCCTCAGCAAGTACAAAAGAACTATGGAGTAACGATAGTACAGCCAAAGACAGGTTTAATATAGGTAATTTGAAGTTATTATTCTAAACCTGATATACTTGACAATTTATTATGGTATGGCTAGTAATGTTATTAATATTTAAACCACAATCCCCATTTGTTTCTGTGTTTCTCTTGCTAAGCATTGTATTTCCAAAAATCTGATGCCGATCTGGCACAACAGAGAAAATGAGTTGCATGATTGTGTTTTGCTTTCTACTTTGCCTATAAACTGAGCATTGAGTTTTTTTTTTTTTTTTTTTTTTTAATTTAAATTGTTTTGTCCTTGTATTGTGTATCTAATTTTATGGTTTCTATTGGTGTAAATTCAATGTCGCAATTATCAATTTAAGAAGTCTAGCAATTCAATAATGTTTTGTATTTTTTTTTTTTATAAGTAATACAATCTCATTAGAGTAGCGCAATGGGGCGCAACCCTTGTAAATAAGAATTATACCAGAGAACTCCCCTATGAAGGAGAAAAGAAGAAAATAAAACCAAAAACTTAGAAAAACTAGAAAAGGGCAGCTTGAAGATGAGTAGTTAAATACAAAACAATTTTTTTTTTTTTTTTAAATTTAAATTGTTTTGTCCTTGTATTGTGTATCAAATTTTATGGTTTCTATTAGTGTAAATTCAACGTCTCAATTATCAATTTAAGAAGTCTAGCAATTCAATAATGTTTTGTATTTTTTTTTATAAGTAATACAATCTCATTAGAGTAGCGTAATGGGGCGCAATCCTAGTAAATAAGAATTATTCCATAGAACTCTCCTATTAAGGAGAAAAGAAGAAAATAAACCAAGAACTCAGAAAAACTAGAAAAGGGCAGCTTGAAGATGAGTAGTTAAATGCTGTTCTTATCTATTTTTTAACAATTATGTTATATGTCATTGAGGATTCAAAAATGAAGATCTTGCATGGTAATATGCCTATCTAGTAGATCCAAAAAACAAAATGACTTGACACGTGTTTGAAAAATGTGCACTTTTACTTTGATCAGGCGCATGTTGCTTGTGCTTTGTGCCTAGGCTCTGTGAGGCATTTTCCCGTAAGTGCGCATGGCTCTTTTAATGATGCTAGTGTGCAACAAACTGACACTGTGAGGTTCACTAATAGAGTTTGATTAGTGAAAGTTTGCAATAGGAAACTGCAAACGGGTGTCATTCAGATCTCTTTGGGTATCCAACAAAGTAAATTCTCATATATATTTTATTTCTACATGCACATATGTGGAGTAAGAGAGCATTTGGTGGTTTAGGGGGTGATTGGATTAGCTCTCAAAAAACTTTATTTCCCTTTTTCCTTGTGAAATAGGAGTTTCATATCTACTAATCTAGTTGTGGAACATTTTTAATATCTTTTATTGGTTCTAAAGTATCGGCCTTATGTTATTGATCATTGTTAGGTCCAATTGGATGAAATAATATCAGTACAATTATTATTATTTTTTTTTAAAAAAAAAAATTTAAAATATAAGTTATGAAAAGAGTTGAAACAAGTTCGAACATAATGTGCTGAAATGCTTGACTAGATAATAGCTACCAATGTTGCATCACAAGCAGCTAATTCATAAGATGCCTTGTCCTCTCCAAACTAGGTTCGTAGCCAATCATCAAAGGCAGCTTGTTGGGATTATACTTGAGCAGGGGTGAACAAGATATTATATAATCATTGTCATTACTGTAACATATTGACTGCAGAACGTATAAACGAGGCACTTTGACATTATTTCCAGCTTCAGGCTAAAAAAAGTTTATGCTTACTGATAAAACAGCTGCAATTGTTTTCCTAGTCTTACATATTTTTATGTATCTGTCTTCTTCTTCTTCTTCTTTTAACTTTTTTTTTTTTGGTATATTTGATTGATTGAAGATGAATAAAATTGTATCTCACCTGTGAATGGTGCCATTTTACTGATTGTGAAGGACAAGGCGATGGAGTTTCGGGTCAGACATGTGCTAATTCAGTTGGCCTTTCTATTGAAATGGACAATAATATGTCCGATAGTGAAGCTTGTCTGAACCAGGTTTCGGAGCTGCCACCTTTATGTCATCTTGATATGGGAGTTTTAGAGAGTCTTCCTCCTGAACTCTTTTCAGAATTGAATGAAATATATGGCAGAAAGTTAGTTGATTTAATTGCTAAAAATAAAGGCAAAAGTGTAAGCATTAGCAGTTCTTCGAGCACTCATTCACATGCGCGAGTTGAAGGTGAGAGTTTCTTTTTCTTTTCCAATCCATGAATATCAAATAGCTGGTGCTCTGCTAATTCTGAGTTCCTAAAAACACATGTTGAATTTGTTTGCTTAGGTGCAATGAATGAGGGACAGGCAGTTCTCCTTTTTGATCCGGTTCTCCATAATGAAATACCAGTAGAAAAAAAGGTAACATTTTTTTGTTGTTGAATTTATGTATGAATATTTTCTTTGTTTCTAGTGGCTACTTTCTCCAACAATTTTTTCTTTATAATGCCTTGCAGTAACGGGCTATTATCAACTTTATATGAAAGAATTGTCAGTTATTGCTTACACTCCTTTGAGCCTTCTATTAATTTCATGTCAATTTTAATTTTACTTTCTTTAATTGTTAATCCACCTTTTATAAGATCATACGTTTGGCAGCTTTCTAGTTTAAAATGCCACAATAAAGTTTTCACTGATTTTTTTTTATCTTTTGGATTCTTTCTTGTCCTTTCTGTCATCAATTTCTTCTTCAATGTTTTTGTCGATAGCAGACAGTAAATTTTTTATTTTATTTTATTTAAAGTGGGTCAAATTTCACCTTGTCTATAGGAAGAAACTCCAAGGCAACTTTCTTACTTGATTCTTATCTTATAAAGTTGCAACATTATTTCATTTATGTCCATCCATTCTAATTAGAAGCTGAAGGATACGATACAAGGGCATGCTTTGAAGACTATCTTCTGTCCAGTAATAGGACATAAATTTTCTTTTGGTCAATGATGCAAGGCACTGGGTTGTGAGATTTTAAATACGGTGTTAATTAAAGCTCCCAAGGAATCTCAATAAATTAAAATACTATGCTAAAAAGGCCAAAGATGTTGCTTGAGTTGAATCATTGGGTTGAATTTTGAATATTGCCTTGCTAAATATCAGGCAACTCTTCTTATTCTTCCTGTTTCCAATTTTTATTTATTTATTTATTTTTATTTATTTATTTTTTTGAGTTTCATTAAATGAATGAAAGAAAAATGACACTTCAGTTCCTTATTCCATACATAAGAGGGGTATTGCTACCAAGTATTACTGTTGCAGTTGTTTTAAAATGAAAATTAGATTCACGTTTGCTTTATTTACAAGCATTCTACATTATTATTTTTAGCGTATATAGTGATTCTCTATTGTTACTTTTTGCTCGGCAAAGCAGCATATATCTGAGGAAGTTCCGGCAGTCCTTGTTTCTGGGGCAGAATCCTACAGTGTGGCTATTCCTGCTTCTTGTCTTGAAAAAACTGATTTGATGCCCTCGTCTCTAAGTCAAGTAGATGTGACAGTGTTACAACAGTTGCCTGAAGAATTGAAAGCTGACATACTTGAGGTTCTTCCTGCACACAGGAGGCAAGATGTTTCTTCAAATGTTCTCTCAGAAGTCCCTCTGGAATCAAAAGGTATCAAGACAACTGAGAACCACTCTGGATCAAAGGATTCTGTCTTGGATAACAATCTTTGGGCTGGAACTCCTCCACAGTGGGTTGATAAGTTCAAAGTCAGCAATTGCTTGATATTAAACATTCTTGCAGAGATGTATTATGAAGCAGGCTCAACAGGAAATTTATCTCCAATTCTGCAACGTGCAATTTCTGTACCTAAACACCAACTAGATGCAAGTCAGGATGGTTGGGATGAAGCTGCTCACATTTTGCGTGAGCTTCTGAAGCAGTATATTAAACTAAAGATAGAATTTGATATTGAAGAAATCTATGTTTGTTTTTGTCTTCTTAAAAGGTTTGTCCTTGGCCTTGCTAAATCTCTCTCTCGTAGATATATCCTTTAACCATGTCATTGCTACTATAACTGATGCTGGTCTTGTTATCTTTTAATTTGATTTGTATAACCTCTTTGGGTGAGCGTTGGAATGGTTTGGGTCCTTGTTGCATGGGAATTCTTAAGTCCTTGGGCGACAAAAATGTGCAAGGACCTGAACTCATGATGGTTTATAGTTGAGGCTTCTGTGACATGGTATCTTGTGTATTCCAGAGCTGTTTATGAAACACAGATTTGAGCTTCATAATGCATAATAGTGCTTCTATCTTAATGGATTGAAAGTGCAATAATTGGAATGAAATTATTGTGAATAAGACTAAGATTGCACGTTGTAAGGATGTGTGGGTGGCAGATCATATGCAATTTCAAAATGGAAAGTTTCAATGGAATATATTTTTTACTAGACCAGTGCATGATTAGGTGGATTTGGTCTCTTCTTTCTTTGAGTTGTTGTATTCTGTCAGTAAGGCGGGGAGAGGATAGAATTTGTTGGATCCCTTCCAAAAGAAGAAAGTTTGAAGTAAGGTCCTATTACCATGTGTTATCCATTCCTGCTAGTTCCTTTTTCCTTGGAAGAGTATTTGGAGAGTTAAGGCTCCATTCTTGGATTTTATGTCATTTAACATTTCTTGAAAAAATGAATATATGCTCATCTTGTACATGATAATTTGGGTAGTAACTTATCAAAAAATAATTTGGGGAGTAAAGTGTTTTATTTTGTACCAGATTCAGTTTGTATTCTGTTTGTTCTTTTGGAATCCGCTTCTTTGCTTGATGATCAAATAAAACTTCAATAGATTGTGATTGGTTTCCTCAAGGGAGGATAAGATACTTTGCATCCTCATCTCTTTAAATCTGTGACTGTATTATGGATTTTTTAAATTTTTTGTGGCCTTCTAAATCTTAGGATCTTATTTATAGTATCTCTGTTGTGCACGTCTTTGGCTTGGATGATACTCTTTCCTGATTTTTATTCATTTGTTGTAACTTATGAATAAAGAAAACAATTGTATCATTTTATATTACGGTTCTTATTTCTGTACCCTTTGTGGTAACAGTGTACACCATGACGCCATTTTTGTGTTCTTTGCTAGATGTTATATTCCTGATTAGTTGTTTCTGAATCTTTTGTCAAGCATCTTAGACTGCTTTTCTACAAATATTTTGATTGGAACTCAAATATTGCATCAGGTTTGCGATGAAATCAGAACTTTTCCTGCACGTGTACACTGATGTCTTTCCTTACCTTCAGGTTAGTACATTGACCTTCCTGTTTATTGCTCTGGTTTTATCTAGAATGTCCTATGTATAAATTACATTTACTTTTTTTTGAAATGGACTGCAAGACAAAGGCCCAAGATGTGAAACAAGGATTTTGTGCAATGCTTCCTTTTCTGAATTTTGTTCATATTTTTTCCATGCCTCCATGGCTGTCCCTGTTTATACAAATAATGAAAAGGCAGCTTATTAGAGTAATTTATAAATTATTTCAACTGTTTTTATAAAAAGATAAAATAAGAAGTTGTCTATGTTGCTGGTTCAGAGCATTAGGCTTTTATTGTTCTATGGTGGAAAAAAATTACAGACTTGAAATTAGTAGCCTAGGTACTAAATTGAATCCTACCATAAACTACAGGGTAGTAAAACATACCTTAAGCCCCTAGTTTTTGTTTTAGTTGACCTGATATTGTATATTCTAGTTGGGCCTTTTTTACCTAATAGCTTGAGTTTTTGGTTTAGAGAGGACCAACTAGTATGTAAACCCATATCGAGGTCCTTCCATACTTGATCAATGTGGAACTCTCTAAAATAGTGTTGTGGTAACTTGTAGATTTTAGAACAATGTTATCTGGGATACCAATTATATCATTTCATGATAATAAGGTATTGTAATGGAGCAGTACACCACATACTCCAAAATGTGGTGTGATAGGTGTAGGCTTACATATTTGAAGACTAACGAATTAATCCTAAATGCAAGAATGATTTTATTTTTAAGCCATAAATGATAAGTGAAACAAGCATAGATATAACTTGCACATTTGTCTTTCTACCTTAGTTGGAGAAAAAAGTGGTATGCAAAGGCATTTGTGTCTTTGGCTGCTAGGATCTATGTGCTTCCAAATACCTTTCCTATGCTATAACATTTATTTTTGCTAATCTGTGGCTTTTGTCTTATATTTATAAGCAATAAATAAGAAGAAAATGTTTTTTTTTAACAAATTTCCAGAACACTAAAGAGCTGCAATGTCTGTCGAATGTGTACCAAATGTAGATTACTTGGACGTTGATGTTTTGTGGTTATCACAGGTTCAATAGTTGTTATATTGACCTTACATTTTCTGTTTTTGGCCTCTTGAGGCACCTCAGAGATACAGCCAACATTTGGATTTATTGTATGCCTCAAAGAACTTTCTTTTTTGACTGGATCTATTGAACTTTTCTAAAGAGCTTCAAACAATTTGTGTGATGTAATCTACTTTCTGGTAGGAATAGACAACTTCTAACTATTTAAGCAGCTTCCTTGCTATTAGGTGAACTTTCAGCTATGGACAATCCATCTCCCCATCATTCCATATTGTGATGTTGTCTGATATGTATCATTACCTGGTGGTGAGGGTTAGACCTATACATTAAGTCCTGCTCTAGACTCGTTGGAACATATATTCCTATCTATTGCTAAATATACATCTTCATTAACTCTGCTAAAGTAGTTAGCTGCTGTTATCTTAATTTTGGCTTCTGTGTGTTGTCATCTCCTCTGAATTTCTGTTTAGGAACTTTAACCACATTTTGATGTTGAATTTGAAGCATAATTCCTCTATATTAAGCCAACTCTCTCTCTCTCTCTCGCTCGCGCGCACATAGATATACACTCTATTTTTAATTATTCATGTGTCTGACCCTTATTTTCTCATTGAATTGTGAGATGATATTTCAAGGTTCTGATTTTTTCCCCTTTTGGAACTCAACCTTCTAGGCATCATTTGGAGAAAACTATGGAGGAAACTTGCATATATCACTGAAGGATTAGTGCTGCTTAATGTGTTACATTTTTTCTTATTGGCCTTGTTCCACTGTCCAAGGGGTGGGCTGTGCATCATGAGTGATAAATACCTTTAAACCACCATACAAATCCATGGGAAATGGTAAGATTTTCTGGTTATAGTTTATAGCCTGAGCAATAGATTTGCTACTCTTCTCAAAGATTGGCTAATTTGGAATTTTATTATGCAACCATTAGAAATTGTGCTTTTTTAGTCAAAATGCACCCCAAGATTGATCCTTTAGATTATGTCCATCCAGACTACTTGGTGTTGGCTACTTGAATCTAATGAATCTTTCTTGGTCACTCCATTTGATTTGTGACTTACATTTTATTACATCAAAATCTTCATGTCTTAACCCCCCCATAAACTTTAGTCACTTACTTTTGTCTTTCCTGTCCTCTAAGGCTTATTACTTGAATTGTATGTTTCTCTGGAAATCTTTTGCACTTCTTTTGCATATTTTGGATGTGCTTAAATTCCCTTTCTTGCATTGAATTTATTACTTGTTAGTTGTTAGAAACTTTTTAATAGTCAAGCTATAAGTTTTGCCTCCCATTTCAAGTTGACATGGAACCTTTATATTATTGTGTCATTTCTAGAATTGTGACTTTTTCTTTCCTTTTTTAGATCAAAACTGTTGGTTCTTTTTTTTTTTTTTTTTCCCTAATAGGAAGATCACTGGTTCATCTGTAATTATGTGATCTTGACCGTCAATATTTTCAGTTTAAGGTTTGAGGGTGCAAACTGGATTTTAATAGTACCATTTGACCAGTCAAAATCCAGAGACCTCGAGCTAAGCTCCAGCCAAAAATCCATGTTCGAGTTCTGTTCGTCAAAGTTGATACGCTTGCTAGATTGGCTCAGTTGTTAAAACTAATCAATCATAGCTCATGTCAATTTTTTAGTGGTGTGTATTTAAAATTCAAAAGACCTAATAGTTGATTTTACTCGACCTTTGAAGGCATGATTGTTTAAAATAATACAAATTTATGATCTTTAGGCTCTTCCTTCATATGCATTGAAATTTAAATTACCATGTGTAGGATTGCTTTTTGTTTCTATTGGTTTATGGGAAAAGAATAATCCAAGTGTAATGATTATTGAATCTGGATGACAGGAAGCCACGCATAGAAGGCCTATATGTAATAGTTATGCTTGCGAATCTATGAGCTGGATCAGTGAGAGTTGTAGCACAAGTTCGTTTACAAAACAAGCCATATTAGTCTCGACTTTCAGCTTGATAACTACACAACCAAGGCAAACCAAATTTTGACAGGCGCACGACCTAACTCATAAATACATTTGACTTGTTGAATTTGCTGACAAAGATGGAAGCCTGACTAAATTAGTGATGGGTGCCTACACTTAAACTACACTGGGAAGGGACTTCCCACATAAGATTCTTTTACCGAGATCTTGAAAACAGTTGCAAGTTTGTCATTGCTCTTACACGTGAGTATTTAAGTAAAGACATGTTCAACATCACCAGAAATTCTGGATCATCTCCTTCATAACGTGCATTAATTGAGAAACATCTTGGTTTGCCTGAGGTGTTTATTTTTATCTGGTTTTTGAGGCTTGCAGTTCTATTGGTGTTGAAATGCATGGCAGTGGAAGTCTTTGAAACTCAATTCCGGTAACCACCGCCTCTCCCACTCCAAGTCTACAACCTGTATTGAAGTTTGAATATTCGTGTGTTTGATATATGATTGTCATGGCTGAAAATTCAAGCTTGGTTTGGGTGGGCTGAATATTTGTAGAGTGGTGTGCAGGTACTAAATGAATTTCAACGTTAGAGGTGGAATTGGGTACTCGATAGTTTCTTCACCTCCACTTGTTCTCATTAACTGGGTGATTGCTTTGGTTAGGGATCTCACTGCTTGTTCTGGATGCAATCAATTGGAAGTTTGGGTTTAGGGTATCATTTGCATCTACTTCAGCTGGGCCTGGGGGCAATGTCTTCTCTCATAATGCTCATTCTAAAGGCAGCTTTTTTCATTCCTGATGTGAAGCATTTAAGATGTCAACTAAACAAACGGACTTTCAACTGCTCGCTCTCAGTGAGTCATTTGATTGATGTACAATTGGTTTTTACAATACTTGTGATGGAATGTCGTGGCCTGAATTGGTGCTGCTGCGGTTGAAAGATTGCTTTGCCATTACTTCATGATGGGGTAACTTATGCTGCATTAGCTTTCTAGGTGTTTTCCATGTTCACTCATTGAGCATGACAATCAGAAGCAACACAGCTCAATACGCAATGTGGTTTGCAAGCGGTCACTAGTATGAGTTGATGCACAAATATAAGAGAATTCTGTGTCTGTTGGTTATCGAGGCCATTCCTGGAATACTCAAACAACAACCCGACCGTGTGCAACATTACTTTGTTTTTTCACATTCTTTCTGATCAGTTTCTTTGGATTCATTTGCTTCATCAGTATACAGCAACTTCATTTCGTTTAATACAGTATAGCATTACTAGTTTTTTAGCATATTGCATACGTTTTGTTTAAAACAAGGTTGAGTTTGTCAATGGTCATATTTTTTTGAATATATATCGTCATCCTTGATTGTCTCAAAGACTTGGGAAAGCAGAGACTCTACCTGTCATTATAGAAAACTAGTTTTTGTATGATTAAACTATGTAAAACAAAATATAGTATTTTTGCAGCCAAACATGACTTTGAAATGTGAAAAACTAAAGAATGCACTTGTTGGCTCTAAAGTAAAAGCTATTTTTTTCATACAAAAAAAAAAAAAAAAAAAACATTTTGGCTCCTAGTCCTATTCTTCTTATGAATTGGGCATCTCTTGATTTTAAGCTGTGTTCCTTTCATGTATTTGACTTGTATATACCATGGTTACTTCTGTAAAATTTGAAAGTCTTATCATATAAATTAATTCCTCGTGTATCCATTTGACTTATTAGTGTTTTGATGCCTGCTAGAAATAAATGCCGTAACATAATTTGGAGAAAGGAAGTTGATTTGTCTCAAGTTTTTCAATAATCAATTGTTTCAATATCGGGGTGAAGCCGCAGGTGTTGAAGTGTGGAAATATGGACTTTTTAATGCCCGACCAGAACAGAGAAGAAAGAGTGCTCACTTTCTTATGGAGATACGGAAAGATTGATTTTGTGAATTTCCTTCAAAACATTCCCCTTGTTAGGGTTTGCTGAAACTGAGAGTTTGAAACCTTTCGCCTAAATAGACCGCCGAATTTGGCCCAATCCCAACGAGACGACTTCAAAAATTAGGCACAAGACAGAGAGTCCGCTTCCTCTATTAATCTTTTGGCATCTGGGGCACGTCACGTGATTTTGACCCTAGAACTCCTGGCGTAAAGATTGTGACATTTTCAAATGATAGCAGCATTGTATAAAAATACACTCCAGCTGAGTCTTGGTTTTTTTTTTTTTTTTTTTTTTTTTTTTTTTTTTTTGAGATTATCTTTTAGTTTTGCTTGGGTAGGTCTAGTCTGACTTTTAGGCTGTCTTGTTTTTTGAGGGATTGCAATGGATTTTTTTTTTGTTTTTGTTGAGTTTTTTTTATTTCTATAAATTTTTACTCAAAAAAAAAAAAAAATCTTTGTATAAAAAATTTTAGAAAGAAAAGACCCAGAAACTAAGGATAGAAAGAGAGCGCAGTTGTATGCTCAGAATTATTTGTTTATATATATATATATATATATATATATATATATATATATATATATATCTGTCAACAATTTATTTTTTCCTGGCACTAGGGGTAGATAGATATTGATATTATTACTAAAGTTTCAACTAAATAGCAATAGTTTGATGGTAATGGATTTAGTGAGTTGCAGCGTTGGTCAATTTTATAGCTAGAGACGACCCACCAAGAATATGTTACTTGTTAATCTCAAGTAGGAACCGACCAACATTTTCCATGGTAAAATGTCATTTGCACCTTTCTACACATGAGCTTGAGGAGGTGACTTTTTTTTTTTTACTATTCAAATGGGGGGAGGGGGAAAAGGAGGGGCACTTGTGTTTGAACATAGTTTTGTTTGCCTCCAGTAAAAAAAAAAATAATAATAAACGGAGATTACAAGATTGGAGGAGAATTTTAGTTATTATTATTATTTTTTTTATTAATTAGAGGCAATTTGTACCGTTTATTTTTACACAGGAGAATCTTCAACTATCTTTTCACTAGAGGCAAGGTAAACTCATTTGAACAAACCATAGTCTTCCTCATAATGGGAAAAGGAGAGAAACTTCATTGTATTTGGCCATAAAAAGTAGGCAGTCGGAGAAAAGGGCATCTAATTAACTATTTGTTTGACACGAGCAGAGAGGGATAGAGAGCTAAACAAAGGTGAATATCAAATATTAGACATTAAAAAAAAAAAAGGATTTCTGTAGCCTAACAAAACCCCACTAACTCACCTTTTCACGATCAATTGACTTAAAATATTCCAATATTTTATCACATACATATAACTACCCAAGCATTTCAATGGTCAGACCCTTGTGCTTTACGTTTTCAAACACCAAACTAAAAATCTCCGAGTAAACACCGTAGCTCCCCCTCCAACTACCCCACTATAACCCAAAGTCAAAAGAACAAAACACATACAATTCCCCAGCACCCTTATATATATTCGATTCCCCTTTCACTTCCTCCCTACCATTTTCAAAACCCTAAAGATTCCGAGAGATTATGATGAAGAAGGCAATGAAGGGACATTCTCTTGCATTCGCTTTCAACATCATTTTCTTCATCATCTTCATCATCATCCTCTTGCTCTCTCATTCCACCCATGTCGACGGCTTGAGACTTCTCAAAGATCAATCTTATTCTTCAACGATGGGTGGTTTGATTATAAGCAAAGATTATTCTGGGCCCAGCCGTGGGGGAAGCGGCCACTAAGCAAAGGCTCATCAGTTTTGCAGGAAACAAAGAGGCTTTATTCAACAAAGTCATGATGAATATTATTGCTTCAGCTTTGGTCTCAGTCAATCTCTCTCTCTCTCTCTCTCTCTCTCTCTCTCTCTATATATATATACAGCCTCTATTTGTATATATATTTTTTTTGTTTAATTTTTTTTTTTTTCTTCAGTGGATTGTGTTCATCAGTGTAACAATGTAGCCCATATTTTTCTTTTGTTATCATAATAAGTGCATGCATGTCATGATGTCAACCAAGAACAAAAAGGGATTGCATCCTCAACATTGTAAGGATTTGAAGTTAAATGCAAATGGGCAAGTCTCCTTTCTGGAATAGGATGGCAACAATTTCTATCAACCAAATTTCATACGCGCGAGTTTACACATAGGGTAACATTGAGTCCAAAGCATATATATATATATATATATATATATATGGACCTAATAACAATAAGCATGGATGATGGATGTGGCGCGGCAAAGAGATGGAGAAAATTATTACGCGTAACAATTATTTACGAGAAATGATAAAATTCGTTCTTTCAACCATCTTTGTACTGTACGTGAGTGGATGAATCTACTATTGAATTTGTGTGAGACTTACATGAGTCCACAACATTATTTATCTATGCTATTTCCTCGAAGGCCAATAAGAAAAGAATTCATTCAATCAATTAATTACTTTGTTAATGAAATTTATGATCGTCTTGTAATCAAGAGATGTGGGATAAAATCTCATCTATATTAAGAACAACGATGGTTTACGGAATGAGAGGTTCTATGGGTACCAATATTTCTTTTACAAAGAGACAAGTATCAAAGTGATATAAAGCTCATTCATTGGTACTTGTATACCATTTTTCTTAATTAATTGTTTCTATCATCTCCAATATATGAACTCAATCCACGTCAGTTTGGTATCTATATTTTGGTAATTAAAAAATTATAGAATTATCTTCTATTTTTCAGGAGAGAGAGTGAGACGGGAGATGGCTCCTGTGCTTGCATTTAGGACGCAAAACTAAAGAATGAGGCAAAGGTCAATTTATTATATATATATATAAAGCCCTTGGCGTATAGGGAATATATATTGAAGAGACTTTAAGCGTCAAGAAAGCAAATTGAGCATATATGCCTAAAAAACTCCCAAACAAATTGACTTGGCTCCCAACAATATTGTTTCAATTGTCCAAAGGTGGGTTTACGTTTTTCCAAGTTCGAATTCAAAGCTATGGATAAACAACCTTCTAGCACTAGCCAACAAGTAATGCCCAAAGTCAAAGGAAATTAAGCTATTTATTTTATTATAATTGCTTCCTTTTGCATTGGATTCTCTCTAATTAATTTGCTCCAAGCCATCCCAACACCTTGAAGCCCCACAGCTAACAACAAAATAGAGAAATAGAATAGAAATGAAGTATCAATATTCATTCTCTTATATTTGCCTTCAATCACTACAAAAAAAAATAGCATTTTCTGACGTGGCTACAATACATGTTTTGTTGCTACGTCATTAATTTTATGACGTGGAAATTTTACCACGTCAGAAAATTATTTTCTGACGTGTAAATAGTGCCACGTCAGAATTTTCTGACGTGTTTGTTTTAACACGTCAGAAAATTCTGACGTGTTAAATATCGCAACGTCAAAAAATTGTTACAGATTTTAAAACGTAAAAAATTATATATTTTCTGACATGGCCACATTTACCACGTTAGAATTTTCTGATGTGTGAATGTGCCACGTCAGAATTTTCTGACGTAGCTCTGCACCACGTCAGAATTTTTTCTGACGTGGCAGTGTACCACGTCAGAACATTCAGAACATTCTGAATGTCATTTTTCATATATTATGTGTAATTCTATTTAGTAGATTTTTATACAATATGATTGTCATTCAATTGAAAAGATGTAACAGTGAAATCAGCTTTTGGATTACCTTTTTTTTTTTTTTTTTTTTTTAAGCTGATCTATAAACTAATTTTTACTACAACGTCGTCGAGTTGTATAATAACAATTATAGAGAAGTCTAGCTACTAAAAAGCATTACTCTTTGTTCATCATTTCTTTCTTTTTCTTGCTCTCCTACAGCATGCATGTCGAGGGCTTCCTTGGAATATGGATGAAACTATAATGTTTACATAAGGGGCCATGAATAATTCTAAATATATATATATTTTTTAACAATTGATCCATAACTAAACATTCAAATGCTTATATAAAAATATGCTTTATATAAACTATAAAATATTTCGTACATGAGATAATTAAAGAGACAGATTATAAAAAAAATTATTATTATTAGCACAATTTGTTTCTACAAAGTGCATAAGAGGTAGTAGAAAGGATAATTCCAACTTTAAATATGTATAATTGTCTGAAAAATTCTTAAAAAATTGAATGGTATCTAAACTAAGAAATATATTGCATCATAAAATTATTTTTAATGAAAAGAGTTATAAAATATAGGACATAAAGTTCCTCCAAACCAGTCTGGAGGAAATTTTCTCCAACCCATTTAAAATAGTGCCATGTATCTTAAATATATAAAAGACATATTAAATTATGGACAAAGTTTTCCTCCAAACTGGGTTGGAGGAATTTCCTTCAACCTAATCTATAAAAGTGACATGTGTCCCTTTTTTTAATAACATGTGAGATACACATGAGTTTTTAATAAAATTTATTCCAACTTTGTCCCTACTATTAAAAAAACATATGCATCTCACATGTTCATGGGACACATGTTACTTTTATAGATTAGGTTGAAGGAAATTCCTCCAACCCAGTTTGGAGGAAAACTTTGTCCTTAAATTATTAACATCATTAATAGCAGTTTACTAACTTATACTAAATTTAATGTGTCTTTTAAATGTTTATATACACATGCTACTATTTTAAATGAATTGAAATATATTTCTTTCAGACCAGTTTAGAAAAAATTTATATATGCCTTTGAGAAGAAACTTAAAGAAGCTCACACATTTGTTTCAAATTTTTTTGCTGTTGTAATTTTCAGAAACGTTGGGGGACGTGGCTTTTTTGTAAAAAAATTGTGGTAACTTCTACAAATTTTGATTTTTTTTTTTTTCAAAATTTTTAGGGATTTTTCTTAAAAAAAATCTTTAGCACAAGAGGAACAAAACTTTGCGAAAAAAAAAAAAAAAAAAAATCTGGGAAGTGGCCATGGCCCACCCAGGTCCCAAGCCCCTACTTGGGTCCGTCAGCCTTATCCCTCTTAAATATCAATTTCCTTCTTTGTTAATAAAGACTTCATTAGCCAAGCTTTTATTTTGGGCCAAGTACGGATGAACTGGCCCAGGGACATGCCCGCCCCCTCTCTCCCCCCCTCCATTTTTTTTTTTTGGGAAACTTCAATAAGTCCCCCCGAACTTTCAACCGATTTGACAAACACCCCATGTACTTCAAATTCTCTCACTTTGCCCCCCTGAACTTTCAATTTCTATAATTTTTCCCCCATCTGTTAGTTTTTACCGTTAAATCGACATTTTGTGCCCATTATACCATCAATCAAAACTATGTTGTTTTGGGCTCCAAAACTACACCGTTTTGGGCTTCAAAACTACATCACCACCCAGCCCGAAACGACATCGTTTTGAGCATTTTTTTTTTTAAAAAAAGGCCAAATCAGGGTGGCTCTAGCCACCCCCTGGCCGGTCTGGGGGTGGTCGAACCAACCCCATGGCCAAGGGGGTGGTCCGGCCACCCCCAAAAGGCCAAAAAAAAAAAAAAAAAAAGAAAGAAAGAAAGAAAGAGAAGAAAAGGGGGGATCGGGTGTTTTGGGGGTGGCCGGACAACCCCCAAGGGCCTGGGGGTGGTTTCGGCCACCCCCTACCCGCCGTATGAGGTGGCCGAAACCACCCCCAGGCCCTTGGCCACCCCTAAAAGCCCAAACCCATTCTCCCGTGCAAATTTTTTTGGGCTTTTGGGGGTGGCCGGACCACCCCCAAGGGCCTAGGGTGGTTTTGGCCACCCCATACGGCCGGTAAAGGGTCGCCAAAACCACCCCAGCCCCTTGGGGGTGGTCTGGCCACCCCCAAAACACCCGATCCCCCCCTCCCCCCCCCCCCCCTTTTTGGACATTTGGGGTGGTCGGACCACCCCCTTGGCCATGGGGGTGGTTCGACCACCCCCAGATCGGCCAGGGGGTGGCTTCAGCCACCCCGATATGGTCTTTTCTTTTCTTTTCTTTTTTTTTTTTATTTAAAATTTTTAATATATATATATAAAGAATAATAATAATAATTTTAATACCTAAAACGACGTCGTTTTGGGTTGGGTATGTGTTGTAGTTTTAGGGCACAAAACGGTGTAGTTTTGGGATGAGGGTATAATGGGCATAAAAATTCAAACCGTTTGACTTTAACGTTAAAAACTAACAGAAGGGTCCAAAGTGAGAGCAAACCAAAGCTCAGGGGGCCTAAATAAGAGTTTTGGTAATTCAAGGGGTGTTTGTCAAATCGGCTGGAAGTTCGGAGGGGCTTACTGAAGTTTCCTCAAAAAGACTTCATTAGCCAAGCTTTTATTTTGGGCCAAGTACGATGAACTGGGCCCAGGGACATGCCCGCCCCCTCTCTCCCCCTTCCATTTTTTTTTTCTTTTTTTATTCAAAAGGGCAGGCTAGGGAGACCAATTGTGGTTATTCTACCTGTGCATGACTATAGTAGCACCTACCTGTTGGGAGCCGCACAGAAGGGGTCTCCAGTCCCACCAGGGCATCAATGAGAATGAAAGGCTGCTAATACGAATCAGACATATATGAGATTTTTCATTGCGAAAATTCGAATCCACACCCTAATACATGTTCTAATCACTTAAAATTTTTCTTGAGCCACTAAACCACCACTCTTGATGGTATGTGTGTATGGTTTGAGAATGAAGCAAAAGGTCCTTGCACCCATGGCCTACTTGAACAAATGCTAGAATTAGAAAGATAATAAAAGTAAGGATTTAGTGATTTTTTTTTTTTAATTAAATTTTCTGTCAAATCATCATCCTCTTTAGGAAGAGACATGGGATTATAAATTATAAGTTCTTTGGGTTTGACATACATAACATGCATATTTGTGGCATTTTTAACATTAGACTTGGGTTGAAATGTGGGTGTAATATGTAATATGTATCACTATTACACTTTTTATGGCTTGCCATGAAAGACAGGTTGGTTACAGGAGAAAGGTTGTTGAACTGTGGTTATAGAGGAGATGTTCAATGCTCTTTTTGCAGGAATCAATTGGAGAGCCGTAACCATTTATTTTTTGAATGCAATTTCTGCTATAGAATTTGGAAGTTTTGTATGTTCAGATGCAGAGTGGCTAATTCTCCAATTATATGGGAGGATATTCTTCAGTTGGGATGTGGTTCTTGGGGTTGTAAAACTCTTAAAGGCTTGATTTGTCGTCTAGTCTTGTGTTCTGCAGTGTATAATATATGGTGCACTCGAAATGAAATTAAGCATGCAGGTCATCCAAGCACAGAGGAGCAGATTTTGAAGAAAATTCTGTGAGAAGTTCGTGCTAAAGTGGCTGGGACAAGAAGGTTCCCAAAAACTAGGGAGAATCTCGTGCTTTGTTCCTTATGGAACTTGCCTACAGCTCTGCTATGTTGATGCAAGTTGGTGCAGGTTTTTCTGGTTTTTGTGTTTTGCTTCTGCTTTTGCGGCCTGTGTAAAGTCCTCTGTAATGGCTTGGTTAGCTTGTTCTGTTTGCTGTATGATGGTGTCTGCAGGTTGTGATTTCCTTTAGTGTGTTTGGGTTTTGGCCTCTGTGAGGCTGTGTCTTATCCTGTTTGTAATTGGTGTTACTGTGTTTTTGGTTTGTTTGATTTCAATGAAGTTGCTTATTCATCAAAAAAAAAACAATAATCATAACTCTAGTTTGTTGCTATTTTGTTAGGAAATACGATTATGGCCTTTAATTCCAAGTAATTATTAATTGCCATGAAGAAAGTGTATTGAAAAATATGATCTTGGCACATCATTTATCTACCAAGATAGCTTGATAGATAAATGATATGTCAGGAAGATAGACTTTCTCGCACATGTGCTCAAACTTTTCTGGCATATTTGATTACACGCCACGAAAGTTTAACGCTGTCTTGGTGTGTACTCAAATATGTCAAGAACGATTTATTGTCTGCGGTTTGAGTGTTTTTCTTATTTTTGTAGTCAATTGAGCTAATTTATTAACATGTGAGGAAGTTAATTACTACTCCCATACTGTATATATAAATAAATTGGCCAATTAAATTCTATTATTATTGTGCGTTCAATTAGGATAGAAAGTAGTAGACTCCTCCACACCCAAAACACAATGTTTTCCCTCTACAACCATCGATATAGAGATATATATTTTTGTGGTACTAGCATGCAATCTTTGTGGGACAAAGTTTCTTAGAGAAATTTTTTGTAACTCAATTTATATATATTAAAGTGTGTGATTTTAATATATACTTTAAAAAAGAGTAATGCTACCTATTTAATCTCACTTTTATTTTATTGGGTTAATATGACAGTACCCCATGAACCCTTAGATCAGCTGATCTTGTAGGCAAATTGCCGAACCGCATTAAATCTGTATTTCGACTCTCTTTCTTAATCTTTCTCTTTTCGATTCTATATTGTTCATCTATTATTGTGTACGGTAACAACAATTGGTATCAGAGCCTAATCCTACGATGGCTGGGGTTGGTACATCTTCTGCAAAGTTCGACATGATGAAGTTCGATGGATTAGTTAATTTCGAGTTATGGCAGAGACGTATAAAGGATTTGTTGGTGCAAAAAGGGATGGTGAAAGAGTTATATGGGACGAACCAGAAGGGATGGCGGACATAGATTGGAAGGAATTTGAGGCTAAAGCGGTGGCTACTATTCGGCTTTGTCTGGGAGATGACATAATGTATCACGTCATGGACGAAGAATCTCTTGCAGTAGTTTTGGGAAAACTGGAAAGCCGGTATATGTCAAAGTTGTTGTCGAACAAGCTCTATCTAAAGCAACGGTTGTATGGCTTGAAGATGGCGGAGGGCTCGAATCTAAGCTAACACATCAATGTGTTCAATCAGATAATCGGAAATCTGAAGAGGGTTGATATGAAGTTCAAAGATGAAGACAAGGCGTTGATGCTATTGAATTCACTCCAACTGCTCCTATGTATGAGAATCTGGTTACAACTCTAACATGGGGGAAAGAGTCCTTGGAGTTAAAGGACGTTACAGGAGCCTTGTTTGCTTTTCATCAAAGGAAGAAAAAAATTGATGATAACTCTCAAGGAGAAGGGCTAATTGTAAATGGTAACTATGAGTGTGGAAGAAGCAGTAACAAGGGTGATTCAAAAGGCAAGAATTCTCGGTCAAAGTCCAAGAGAAGGAAGGACATCAACTGTTATAAGTGCGGAAAGAAAGGGCACATTGAGCGGGACTGTCCGAACTGGAAGAAGAATAAGGACAACGAGAAATAAGGCTCCTCAAAATTTGCGAACGTAGTGGATGACAATTCAGATGATGCTGATGGTGATATGCTTTCTATTGCATTTAATTCAGAGCATCATGTAGATTCTAGGATTCTGGACTCGGCATGTTCGTTTCACGTGACGTCCAACAGAGATTGGTTGGACACCTATAGCTCAGTTAATTCTGGTATAGTTACTATGGGTAACGGTGCACATTGCAAAATTACTGACATAGGTAATATTAGAATTAAAATGTTTGATGGTATGGTTAGAATATTATGTGATGTTAGACCTGTATCGGATGTGGAAAAGAATCTGATTTCATTGGACACCTTAGACTCAAACGGTTATGGTTATAAATCTGAAGGTGATTAATGGTGCGATGGTAGTGATGAAGGAGCAGAAAAATTCAAAGAATATCTATAAACTGTTGGGAAGTATAGTTGTAGGTGGAATCGCCTCTGTAGAGTCTGAGTCTGATTGTACTGTTTTGTGGCATATGCGGTTGGGTCATATAGGTGAGCGGGGCATGTTGGAGCTTCATAAGAGAAATCTGTTGAAGGGTGTCAAAACGTGCAAACTTGATTTCTGTAAGTTCTGTGTTCTAGGGAAACAGAATCAGGTACAATTCAAGACAGCCACACACAAGACATAGGGAATTTTGGACTATGTTTATTCTAATGTTTGGAGACCTATGAGGACAGCGTCACAAGGAGGACATATGTACCTCATGATCTTTATTGATGATCTCTGCAGAAAGGTTTGGGTGTACTTCATGCGGTACAAATCAAAACGCTCGCCAAGTTCAAGTTGTGGAAAGCTGAAGTGAAGAACCAGGCTGGAAAGAAGGTTAAGTGCCTCAAGACATATAATGACACTGAGTACACAAACGACATGTTCAGAGATTTCTGTGAGCAGCATTGTATAAAGAGACATTTCACAATACGTAAGACAACACAGCAAAATGGTGTGGCGGAAAGGATGAATAGGTCTATTGCAGAGAGAGCACAATGTCTCAGGCTGAATACTGGACTTACAAAGATTTTCTGGGCAGATGTTGTGAGTATGGCATGCTACTTGATCAACAGGTCACCGAGGGCAACACTAGATGGGAAAGTTGCAGAGGAGGTGTGGACAGGTAATGAGGTAGATTACTTTGGATTGAGAGTATTTGGTTGTCCAACCTATGTTCATATACCTAGTAAAGAGCGATTGAAGGTTGATCCAAAGTCTAGACAATGTGTCTTTCTCGGATACGGGGAAAGGGGTCAAGGGTTATAAGTTTTGAGATCCCAAGGCAAACAAAGCAGTGATCAGCAGAGACATAGTATTTGATAAAAATTTCATGTTAAAGAGTACTCAGGATGAAAAGCAGCAGGGGCCAGAAAGCAGTAGCAGTGATAAGCAAGTGGTGCAGGTAGAGTTAGAGACTCCTGTGCAGGAGAACACTTCTTAGGGTATAGAGACCTCTACTTCAGGAGTTGAGCAACATCACATTATAGCCACAAACACACCTAAATGCACTATCAGGCCACCAGTCAAGTACGGTTATAAAGATATGGTTTCCTATGCTCTTATCATCAACAGCGAAGATCCTACTACTTTTCAAGAGGTTGTCAATAGCCAAGAGAAGAGTAGATGGGTGGGTGCTATGGCGGAGGAAATGGAGTCGCTGCGTAAAAACTAGACATGGGATTGGTGGAGCTTCTAGAGAGGAAAAGGGCGATAGGGTGTAAATGGGTGTTCAAGAAAAAGGAAGCAGTATCAGAAAAAGGGAAGAAAAGTTCAAGGCTCGCCTAGTAGCAAAGGGTTATGCACAACAGAAAAGGGTTGATTACGAGGAAATATTTTCCCTAGTGGTCATACTTTCATCAGAGCGGTATTGGTGTTGGTAGCTCATTATGACATGACATTGGAGCAAATGGATGTGAAGACAGCTTTTCTCCATGGTGATTTGGAGGAGCAGATTTACATGGAACAGCTAGAGGGGTTCAGTCAACCTGACTAGGAGCACTTGGTCTGTAAATTGAAGAAGTCACTTTATGAGCTGAAGCAGTCTCCAAGGCAGTGGTATAAGCGGTTTGACTCATACATGATTAGAATTGGTTACAGGAGATGTGAGTATGACTATTGTGTTTATGTGAGGAGCCTTGATGATGGCTCATTTATTTTTCTGTTACTGTACGTGGATGATATGCATATTGCAGCTAAGAGTACAGTGGAGGTCAACAAACTGAAGGTTTTGTTAAGTAGAGAATTTGACATGAAGGATTTGGGTGCAGCCAAGAAGATTCTTGGGATGGAGATTCGCAAAGATAGGGATGCCAAGAAATGGTGGTTATCTAAAGCTGGCTATGTGAAGAAGGTGTTGGATAGGTTTAGCATGGAGAATGCGAAACCGGTTAGTACACCTTTGACGAATCACTTCCGTTTGTCTACCTCACTGTGTCCAAAGACAGTTAAAGAAACTGAAGATATGTCTAAGGTCCCATATGCCAGTGCAGTGGGGTGTCTGATGTATGCTATAGTATGTACCAGGCCAGATTTGGTTCATGTAGTGAGTGTGGTGAGCAAGTACATGGCAAAATCCAAGGAGACAGCATTGGGATGCAGTTAAATGAATTTTAAAATACTTGAAATGTGCTACAGACTACGACATCACTTTTGTCAGATAGAAGAGTGATTTGCCAGTTGTGGGATATGTGGATGCAGATTATGCTGGAGACTTGGATGCTAGGAGATCGACCACGGGTTATGTGTTCACTCTTCTTGTAGGAGGACCCATATGTTGGAAGTCTATGATCCAATCCACGGCTGCGATGTCCACAACTGAGGCAGAGTACATGGCGGCGGCTGAAGCTGCAAAGTAAGCTTTGTGGCTCATAGGGTTAGTCAAAGAGCTAGGTATTCAGCAAGATGGAGTTTCATTGCATTGTGACAGCCAGAGTGCCATTTATTTGGCAAAGAACCAGGTGTATCATGCAAGAACTAAGCACATTGATGTGAGGTTTCACAAGATCAGGGAATTGGTTGCTATAGGTGAATTGTTACTTGAGAAAATCCACATTTCTGAGAATGCAGCGGACATGTTGACAAAGCCTTTTACTGCAGATAAGTTCAAGCACTGCTTGGACTTGACAAATGTCTCCAGGTGCTAGAGAGGAGAAAGATAGAGGTGGCGGCATCCCCAAACCTATCAGTTCCAGGTGAATCCAAATGATTATCTTCGAAGAGGTAAATACTCGCCAAGGTAGAGATTGTTGGAACTGGTGGCTCATATTAATACCAGTGGAATGCTAAGTAGATGAGAGCGGAGTGAACGTCACGATAGCGACGTTCACGTCCATACAAGTAGGGTTTAGGGTTTTTCCTATATATATGTATGATGTAACCCTGAATCTTTAAGAGTAAAAATACAGCCACTTTTTAGTGGACGTAAGCAAATTGCCGAACTACGTTAAATCTGTGTTTCAACTCTCACTTAATCTCTCTCTTTTCGATTCTATATTGTTCATCAATTATTGTGCACGATAACAACAGACTCTAACATATATTTTAGAATGAGAAATGATTAGTGTCAATATTTTTTTTCTTCATATTTTTGTCTATCTCGTATAATAAATCAACCATTAGATTTGTAGACTTATGTGGATTTCACCTAAGTCAATGGTAGATCTCACAAATCTAATGGTTGATCTATTAAATTTGTAGGAGAATATTGACAAAATATAGACAAATTATTGACACCAGTCAAGTCTCATTTTAAAAAGAGTAATACTACCTATTTATTTCATCACACTTTTATCTTATTGGGTTAATGTGGCAATGCTCTTTAGTCCTTAGATCAGTTGTTGATGGTCATTGTTACATTAATCGTGTGGAATGTGGATATAGTATGTAGCATTACTATTTAAAAAATGAAAAATGATATTTTGCATTCTTCCGATATTCTCTGAACATAACATGCTCAATCCACCATTGAATTTTTTGCTTCCCTTTCTAATTAAGATTGATTTAATGGTAGACTCAAGATGTCGTGCAAGAAGAATGTTGAGAAAATACAAAGTAGCATTTCTCTTTAAAAATTTACATTAAAATCACACACACACACACACACACACACACACACACACACACACACACACACACACATAAGAAAACTCTATACATTGTGAACAAAGAACTGAATTTCCTCCCCTCCAAACTGGTCTGAAAAAAATTTTCTTCAACCTAGTCGAATAAGTGTCAAGTGTCATTTCTCACATGTTTTCTTTAAAAATGCACACACACACACTAAAGAAAACTCTATACATTGTGAACAAAGAACTGAATTTCCTCCCCTCGAAACTGGTTTGAAGAAAATTTCCTTCAACCTAGTTGAATAAGTGAAAGTGTCATTTCTCACATGTTTTCTTTAATATTTTAAGAGTCATTTATTGTCATTTTACTAATTTAGGAAACCCAAACATTAATTTTTTAGAAACCCAAAAATGTTAAATAACACTTATCACTTCTTAGAGTAGGTTGAAAAAAACTTCTTACAAACTAATTTGAAGGAAATTTATCTCCGTCAACAAATTAAAAAACATACATATATCACGGGGGATCAACCTATAGATGAGACAAATAAAAAATAGAAATAGCTAAGGCTGTTCGTAAAATTTTATTTGAAAAAGATTGAAAAGAATATTACTCATCCAAATTAAAATTATATTTTAACTATCACCCTTTCCTCCATTCATTTTTTTTAAAAGCATATATTCTTAAAAAAAAATTCTAGTCAGACGTGTATTTTGATGATCAGATCGCACCAATTAAAAAGTCCGATTTAAGAAATTCATTGTACATCACACAATCCATTTAAATACACCAAAATCTCACACACACACACACACATATATATATATATATATACACTACATATATTTCCTCATTATCAAATGACACCATTCGTATTTCATCCTTTTACAATTGTTGTTAGAGATTAAAGGGAAATTATATCAAAATACCTTGAGTAAGCACGCCAAAATTTTTTTGTCTTTAAGTTTTTTTTTTGACAATTTACTCACTAGGTCAATTGAAATGCCAAGAAAATTCATACCGTCAAATTTTTTTAACTGTCGTTAAATTGATTGAAACGCATTATTTTGCTACGTCAGCATAATAATTTTTTATTAATTTAATTTAAAAATTAATACAATTTTTTTTTTTTTTTTTAAAAAAAAAGGGGTGGCCGGAAACCACCCCTGGCCACCCCCAGGTGCTGAGGATGGCCAGCGGGCCACCCCCAGGCGTTGGGGATGGCCAGCGGGCCACCCCTAACCACCAAAGGAGTGGCCCTCAAGGGCTAATAGGGGTAGCCCGCAGTCCACCCCTAAACCTTAGGGGCCACCGCTAAACCCAAGGGGTGGCTGCGGGTCACCCCAAATCACCCAAGGGGTGGCCACTAGCCACCCCTAGGGTTTAGGGGTGGCCTGTGGGCCACCCTAACATCCCTTGGGTGGCTGCAGGTTTGGGGTGGCCTGTAACCACCCCAAGGGTGGTTTTGGGTGGCCCACCTAACCACCCCCTAGGGTTTAGGGGTGGCCTGTGGGCCACCCTAACATCCCTTGGGTGGCTGCAGGTTTGGGGTGGCCTGTAACCACCCCAAGGGTGGTTTTGGGTGGCCCACCTAACCACCCAAGGGGTGGCCGTGAGCCACCCCTAGGGTTTAGGGGTGGCCTACCAGCCCTTGGGGTGGTTCGCGCCTTGGGTTTAGGGGTGGCCTGGGTGTCTTCCGGCCACTCCTTCTATTTTTAATTTTTAAATTAAATTAATAAAAAAAATTATTATGCTGACGTGGCAAAACGGTGCGTTTCAACCAATCTAACGGTAGTTAAAAAATTTGACGGTAGAGATTTTCTTGACATTTCAATTGACTCAGAGAGTAAATTGTCGAAAAAGAAAACTTAAGGGACAAAAAATATTTGGTGTGTTTACCCAAGGTATTTTGATATAATTTCCCTACATTATATCAGCCAATAGCATGCATGCATCATATATTTCCTCATTATTTGTTAGAAAAACAATATGGTACAGTTTATAAGAAATTTGACCTAATCTAAATGAGAACGATCTTGACGCTCTTGTGACTTCAACCACGATAGGCCGCCTTTTTATTTCTACCTATGGAACCTTCGCTTATAGGTGATCTTTTGTACTTAAAAGCTTTCAATAATATCGAAGAAGACTCACCAGCATAGTTTCTCTTTTCCATGATCTTTTTTAAATAGAAGCCACATATTGCCAAATCAAATTGCACAAAAACAAATATAGGAACTGTCATCCTGCTAAACAAACATTTTCATTGGAATATATAATATATTTCATAATCTACTTGTAAAGCCATGGGGTGCCTTTCTACTTCTATCTTTAGCATGAAAAATTAATAGGGGTGAAAAGTGGGTTACGGTTAGTGGTTATTGGCTAAAACCGATAACCGCAACCTCCTAGGCAGTTAATAAAATCGGCTAACTGCTATTAGTAAAATTGATTAACAGCTAGCAATTAGGGCTGTTAAAACCACTTGCTATTTCAGCCCTAAAAATTAATATTACAACATAAGACTAGAGTAAATCTAGCACACGGTTGAATGTGGGTGATGATTGATGGAAGAAGTGTAAATGTGAGATGGAATTGTATTGGATAATTCTCCACTTAGGGTAGGAGTCACAAGCATACAAGGTACTTGATAATATTTCTCAATGCCTTTCTCCTTGTTCCACACTTCTATTTATAGCTAATAACTTAAGTAGAGCTCCTTTCTACTTTTTTTGATGATGGGGAACCTTGACAAGGCAGAGCCCTTCGGACCCACCCCTGCAAAATAAACCTCGGACCCGTGCACCTCACCCTCGAAAGTTTCCCTACACGGATCCTGGCTTTTTACACAAAGGGGTGTGGCCCCAAGGGAAAGTTTGCACCTAGCAAGTCTCGAACTTTGGATCTATGGAGTGATACTCCCTAAGACCACAAGCCTCAATCACTAGGCCAACCCCTTGGGGTTGTCGAGTTCCTTTGTACTACGACTACTTGCCTAGTGATCCCAATCCCTTCTACAAGTTAAGAACCGACTGATAAATGATAAACTTGCTAGATAAAGATAATCGATATAAAGATATAGTAAAGATAGTTACTGCCCAACACTCCTCTGCCACTTTCCACGGTAACACTAATCCAAGCATTTGGGATTAGGTTTCCTACTTCTAACACTCCTATCGAAACCCCAAAACCTAACTGAAGCTAGATGTGGCAAATCCTGCACCCTGATTTTGACCATATATAAAGCCAATCCCATTATTCATGAGTAAAAGTGGGATATAACAAAAATTGATATCTTAAATCAATGATCAGCATATATTAGATCACCGGACAAAACTTTTGGTTTGGTTATTATAGAAGTACCCAAAATCAAAAACCACAACTCCAGACATTTAAAAGCCTTGGGGGGAAAGAAAAAAAGACCGACAAGTACATGAAGATGAAATATCATTGTTTATGTGTTTCACAAAGAGCAGGCACTAGAATATGAATATCAGAATTAATGTGTACTAGAATGTTAGGGTTTGGTAAGGAGAGAAAGCAAGAAACTTACATTAAAAGTCCATTAGCGAGGACAGTGGGGCCCGGCGTCTCATACTTGAAGTTGGAAACAACGGAAATACATAAATTATTCTTCTCGGGCACAGGAGAAACATCAAGTAGGATGCAGTGAAGAAGACGACGAGGTGAATCACGAACAGTTGTAAATTTTATTATGCAGAATCTTTCCTTCTCCAAATGGATTAAACGAGGAATAGGGGGTGGATCATATCAAGAACAGGAAGATCCAGACCTTTAATCCTCCCTGTTAGCCACAAATCCAACTCGAAATCGTACGCCAGCAATTGAAAGTCTGTTGTAATCCAATATAAATAATTTCCTACTGCCACAGACCTCCCCATAAAGGGTCCGATAGGATATTTACGAAGCTTGCGACGGGCAGGGTCAAGCATTTTCCAAGAACAACTCTGCACTTCGTAGATAAAGAAATTTGCAAAAGAACGAAAATGAGGGTCACGTATTCTACCTTGTAGGAATTCTGGAAGTGAAGCAACGAGAATCCTGTTTGGATTCTCAAGAGTTGCAGAGAGAATTTGAATTCCCATGTGACATGGAGGATCCGGCAAGGCTTCCCATAAATCGGTGATGGGGTCATAAACCTCACCGCCCGGGGCGAAGGGAGAAACGCCGGAAGGAGAATAATGGTATCCAGATAAGAGGTATAATTTACCGCCCAGGACTAAGATGTGAGGGAACATTCTTGGAGAAATCATGGATTTAACAGGGATCCAGCTACCGGCGGGATGCCTAATGTTTACCTTATACACATCGTCAATTAAAGATGGAGGCCGATCAGAATCGAAGCTTCGGCCACCAACAGAGTATAGATTGGAGCCTAGCAATACAAAGGTAGAATTAGCCTGTGGAATACGATGTCTCCAAACTTCAGAGATGGACCCCTCAGCGCCGTCAACCGCGTCCGTATGAATCTTCATGATATACCACCTTTCGACGTCATCCTGCTCCCCCTCCTCAGAGAGAGGCATAGAGATGAGGACTTCGTAAGGAGGAGATGATGATGATGATGAAGAACCATCAGTTTTTCTTTTTTTTTTTCTAGGCGAGATGAAACATCAGTTGATTGAACGACCATGGCCCCCTTCAATTCCATCGAGTATTTGTTATAAGGGCGGTTGGTTGGAACTTGGAAGGTGTAGACTGTATAGAGAAGAATTTTACGTCTGGCGTGTGAGGCGATCTGGGATTCTAGCGGTGGAGAGTTTAGGGTTTGGAGGCGATCTCGGATTTTAGGGTTTGATATGGAGAATTGGGGAATTTGCCAAACTCGTTGGAGTGAGGTGTTGAAATTTAAATTTATGATATTTAGGTCTCGTTTGCTTCGCGGAATGTCTAGTTCATTGGAAAAGCATTAGCTACTACTAGAAATAAAAGAGTGTGAAATAGATTCGCTATTCATATTCTTTTGTTTGATTGTAACGATAGAATAGATTAGTTAAACCTATTCTTTCATTTGGTACAATGCAATATGTTGGTAAATGGAACCATATTGTGATCAAATTTCCTAAAAATATCCTTATAATATAAATACAATTTATATTATTAAGGACTTTTATTCTTTTTTTTTTTTAAAAAAAAACACATAAACAACTTTACTATAATTTATTTTTCTTATTTGTTTTTAATTTGTCAGGTATGTGGCTTTTTTTTTTTTTTTTTTTTTTTTGCATTTATGCTACAAAATTATTTGTATAAAAAAAAAAATTAGTTGGAGAATATACAGAGAATCAAAAGAAATCAAAAAACAGATTATATATTTGTATTTTATGAAAACCTTGTAGATTCTGTTTCTCCGTCAAAGAAAAATAAATAAATAAAATAAAAATTGAGAAAAAAGAGATATAGAGAAACAGAAATTAAAAATAAATAAATAAATAAAAAAAGAGAAACGGAGAAAAGAAAATCAGAGAGAAACGGTAAAGAGAATCAAAATAAATTTTTTTTAAAAAAAAATGAGAAATAGTACAGGGAAGAGAGATGGCATAGAGAAAAAAAAAAATTTTGTTTGTACTTGCAGAAAAACTGTATCAAAAGAATTAGAGAGAAAATAGAAAGAGAGATAGAAAAAGAGAGAGAACAAAATATAGAAACGGAGAAAAGATATAAATATATATATATATATATATATATATATATATAGAGAGAGAGAGAGAGAGAGAGAGAGCGAGAGCGAGAGAGAGAGAGAGAAATCTAGAAGAATCAGAGAAAGAGAACGAAATTTAATCCCACAAGTGGGGTTTTTTGTGGCAATTTACACAATTAATTTAATCACACAGGAAATGATTAGCTAAGTCACTCATTTTTTAGTGGTTTAACTAACCCTGTGTGTATGAGATTAGTAGTCCTATGTGAATAGACTATTTCCAAGAATAGAGTGTTACCAAACAAAGGATTAGCAATACCTAGTGTTAGCTAGTCCAATCCAAAGGACTATTCCGCAAACCAGGCGGGGCTTTAGGCTCTTCCTTCATATGCATTGCCATGTGTAGGATTGCTTTTTGTTTCTATTGGTTTATCGGAAAAGAATAATCCAGGTGTAATGATTATTAATTGAATCTGGATGACACGAAGCGAAGCATAGAAGGCCTATATGTAATAGTTATGCTTGCGAATCTATGAACTGGACCAGTGAGAGTTGTAGCACAAGTTCGTTTACAAAACAAGCCATATTAGTCTCGACTTTCAGCTTGATAACTACACAACCAAGGCAAACCAAATTTTGACAGGTTCAGAATCTAACTCATTAATACATTTGACTTGTTGAATTTGTTGATAAAGATATTGGAAGCCTGACTAAATTAGAGATGGGTGCCTACACTTAAACTACCCTAGGAAGGGACTTCCCACATAAGATTCTTTTACCGAGATCTTGAAAGC